>NC_061865.1:34351034-34657534 GCF_907164915.1 Impatiens glandulifera
GATTATGAGAAAAAATACGTCTAAGTACACACTTTTCTTTTTAGACACCCTTGTCTAATTAGACTGATTAAGGATATTCGTCTAGAGAGTATCTTTACTTACAAAGTATTTTTTCCTCTCATTTTGGATATGGACATTAGAGTTTAATAAAAAAAATTTGTGGTCCAAAGACCAAAAACATTTTTAACAAATAAAAACATTTATTCTTCCAGAATGGCAAATGCCATTGTTGATCTTCCAAACTGTGTACTCAGAGGAGTACTCTTCTAGCTTCCTTCATGCGATCCTCCTGCATCACCTACAAAATAAACTATTTACACATTTTGGTACCCATACTCAATTGGGTCCTCGATCAATTAGTCCCTTAGGAATCCATATTTGAGTTATTCTACTGGATTTCCCATTTTGTGTTGTGATTAATGCATAAGATTTTGACTTAGCAGATGACTTTCTGCTAGCCACTGATCCTTTAACTTTTGAAGAAGATTTTCTTTTAAAACTTCTTGACTTAGAGTCAGGTTTTAAATTACCAGATTTATTAGCTTTTTCTAGTTTATTCTTAAGCCAGCTAACAGTCGGTGGAACATAAACTATTTCATTTTTGAAAGCAATTTCTTCATGAATAGGATCAGATTCAATATCAGGCACACTTCCTTTAACAAAACTTATTGGCTTAAGTCTGTCATTTGGTTTTGACTTTTTGCATGACAGGTTAGGGTCATTGCTATCATATCCTAATCCGGATCTAGATCAAGTAGGTTTCAACATGTTGATCTGATATTTGACAGCATCACCAGACCTTGTCCACGCACAAACAACATAGTTAAGCCTATTGTTTTCAGATGAAAGAGTTTGAATCTGTTCCTTGAGCATCTCATTCTCAGATGAGATCTCTTCAATCTTCTTTTCAAAATCATTTGATTCTTCCCCTTTAGACAGATTTGGTTTATTTAAATCTGATATAGATGTAGTTTCATTTAGAGATTCTGCTAGCTTTCTGTACTCGATGACCATGTCATCTAGTGCAGCTATCAGTTGTTCCCTTGAAAACCTTTCGGAGGAGAAATCAAATACCTCAGTCTCCTGAGTTCCTTCTTCATCTTCTCTGGCCATGAAGCAAGCCACGTCTTCTTCATCACTTTCACTAGATGAAAAGTAAGAGCCACGGCTGCTTCCTCTGTTCTTTCTGTCACCAGCCATAAGAGCCTTCAGCTCTTTTCCATCATCCTTGGCATCTTCACGCTTTGGCTTCCGGCATTCCGATGCATAATGACCTTTAATACCACAGTTAAATCAAGTAACATTAGCTTTAGATTTTCTATTATCATTAGAATTTGAAGAGTTTAAGTTAGAGTTTCTCTTCTTCATGAAGTCGCCAAACTTCTTCACAAAGAGAGACATAGCATCGTTGCTCAGGTGTTGAGCTTCCATCTTCACGTCCGGAGCGGGTGGTGGCTCTTCAGCAGTCACCAGCGCCTTGGCAATGATAAAAGACGTGGGTTGATCTTCTTCCATCCTACAGTTCAGCTCGAACTCATAGGCCTTGAGGTCAGCGAAGAGATTAAAGAGAGAGATCTTGTTAAGATCTTTGGATTCTCTCATCGTCGTAGTCTTTATGTCCCATTCTCTTGGAAGAGCACGCATGACCTTGATAGCAAGCTCCCGGGTGCTATAGGTCTTGCCTAGGATGGACAAAGAGGAGACGATCTTGCTGAATCTGGTGTCGAAATTGTTCATTGTTTCACCAGGACGCATTTTGAAGCTATCGAACTGTTGAGTGGCAACCATGATCTTATTTTCCTTGGTTTGCTCGTTGCCCTCGCACAGTTGAGTAAGTCTGTCCCAGACCTCTTTGGCAGTGTCACATTCGATGATGTAGTTGAACATACTGTCATCGAGAGATCTATACAGAACATCAAGAGCCATGTTATTATGGTTGTTCTGCCTCTTTCCATCAGCGGTCCAATTAGCCTTCTCCTTATCAATCTTGATAGGACCTTCTGTGACAACGCTCCACATATCATCATTTAGAGAAGAGAGATGAGCACAAACTCTTTTCTTCCAAACAATGTAGTTTTCACGAGAGAAGATTGGAATGGCTGTAGCACTGGCATCATTGGATATGGTCGACATATTTCAGGAAAGGCTTGAGAATAGAAACAGGGCTCTGATACCAATTGATAGGATCGACTTTATCGATAGAGACGGAGGTCTGACTAAGGATGAAGGCTTATGAAAAATGGTTTTAAAGAAATCCTGTTAGGGATTTAATTCGCTTTCTATTCTACGCAAACTTGTGTAAACACTTGAAACGGATTCAAGGCAGAATTGTTTACTTGGGTTTGAAGCACAAGATTAAATATGAAAAGATGACAAAAATGAAGAACACATCAGTTTGTTTATGGATGTTCGGAGAAACTCTCCTACGTCACCCCTTCTTCCAACCACTGGAAGAATTAATTATAATATGATTCGAATCAAATACAGTTTACACACACACTTAGCTCACTATTGAATAAAACACTTTCTGTTCAATTACAAGATGAAGAATATCACTCAGCTAACGGTGTTTTGATTCTAGCTCTCTCTTGATTCACACACAGTACAATCAGAAAGCAGCTTCACAGTATGAGTTCAGTAAGCAAGATGATTGAGTATTTTCTATCTCTGCAAAATCAGATTGCTTGTTCGTTCATTGAGGCAAAAGTCACTACTTCGTCCGTTGTCCTTGAGATTTATTAAATAATAAGCAGGAGCTAACGGTCGAATCTTAAAGAATGATACATGGCACTCTTCCATTAGAAAGACTCCATTGTACACAGCAGATTCTGAGCACAAGGATCGTGGTCGTACATCACTGGTAGTGCGCCGAATATTCCATCAGGGATATACCTGCAAAACAAGTAATGTGAGGAAAATTCCTTTACGTGGCATTCCTTGATTGGATGCATATAGCTGTTGTACTAATCTTCACTAGAAAGTGGAGTAGGAGTAGGGTACAGCTATAGCACGTGGGTAGGTGAAAATCTAGATTCAAGCGTACTACTTAAACTGAGCATTAGATGTATTTCAGTTAGACAGATTGTGAAAATCAGTCTAATGAAATAAAGCATCTCCTTCTAACAGAAAACGTCTATTAGACTTCCTGGTCTAATAGAATTAGACTCACGTCTAATTTCAATAACCATTAGACTACACGTCTAACTCCACTGAGTTAGACTGCACGTCTAATTCCGGTTCTACCTCAGACTTGTCTGAAGGAGTTAGACGCACGTTTAACTTTTACTAATTAAACTACGCGTCTAATTATTCAATAACCATTAGACTGCACGTCTAACTCCATTGAGTTAGACTGCACGTCTAATTCCGGTTCTACCTCAGACTTGTCTGAAGGAGTTAGACGCACGTATAACTTTCACTAATTACACTACGCGTCTAATTCTTTACGTCTATTAGACTACACGTCTAATTCCGCTAAGTTTGACTATACGTCTAATTCTATGCATTAGTCTTACGTCTAATTCCGTGTGTCTATTAGATCATCCGTCTAATTACACGTCTATTAGACTACACGTCTAACTCCGATGAGTTAGACTGTACGTCTAATTCTATGTATTCATTAGACTTGCGTCTAATTCTTTACATTCATTAGACTACACGTCTAACTCTGATGAGTTAGACTGTACGTCTAATTCTAATGAATGCCAAAATCGGTCTAATGACCCTCATTAAATCCAAGTCTTATGAAATATTGTTTCAATACACATGTATTAAAACTCATAAGTCATTTCATCATCAAAATTTCGGTGGTTAAATTATTTCAACACTTAGTCAAAATAATTTGACCCAACAGAAAGGTATCTGTTTGTGAACTCATTTCCCTGATCACTTCTAATGCAAACAATATTCAAAGATTTCTGATTCTGAATTCTTTTAAATATCCATGTTTTCCTAACTGGCAAGTAGAACATATCTTGTGCTTGGAAAATTGTAATTTAGGTAAACCAATAACTAAATTGTTTGAACAAATGTGGTTAATGGTTTTAAAATTCAGATGGTTTAACCTTTTATGCCATAACCATTTCTGGTCATTCTTGGCAATCATGCACATAGGATTAGATGATTCTTTTTGCCAATTCATTTTATATGAGTTTCCTACTCTACTACCGGTTAATAAAGTATTCCCATGTTGATCCTTAACTAGGCATGCATGAGTTTGAAAATCAACTGACAAACCATTATCACATAACTGACTAATACTAATCAGGTTATAGCACACAGATTGTTAACAAGTAACACGTCATTAATGGTTAGATTACCATGGACAATCTTACCCTTACCCATGGTCTTACCCTTCTTGTTATCACCAAAAGCGATCTTAGGTCTAGAACAATCTGCTATATTAGTGAGAAGCCGTCTGTTTCCTGTCATATGCCTGGAACAGCCGCTATCAAGATACCATACAGATTCCTCGAGACCATCATTCACTTGTACCTACACAAAATAATATTTACAATCTTTTGGTATCACATTCAATTGGGTCCTCGGTCAATCAGTCCCTTAGGAATCCATATTTAAGTTATTCTGATGGATTTCTCATTTTGTGTTGTGATTAATGCATATGATTTTGGCATAGCAGACGCCTTATTGCTAACCACTGATCCCTTAGTCTTTGAAGATGATTTTCTTTTAGAAATTATTGACTTCTTTCCAAGTTTTAGATTTCCAGACTTGCTAGCTGTTTCTAATTTATTTTTCAGCGAGCTAACAGTCGGCGTAACATAGGTTATTTCATTCTTCAAAGCTAGTTCTTCATGAGTTGGATCAGATTCACATTCAGTTAAACTCTCTTTGACAAAACTTATTGGCTTATGCTTGTCAGTTGCTGAGTTTGACTTTTTGCAAGGCTGGTTTCGGTTATTGCCATCAAATACTAAACCGGATCTAGATCCAGCAGGTTTCAACAGACTAATCTGATATTTGACAGCTTCTCTAGACCTCGTCCAAACACTAACAACATAGTTTAACCTTTTGTTTTTAGAAGAAAGAGTTTGAATTTTTTTCCTTGAGCATCTCATTCTCGGATGAGATCTCTACTACTTTCTTTTCAAAAACATTTGATTCAGAAGTTTTGTGTGAAGAAGAAATATTGGCCACATATTTTACTTTCATTTCATAAAAGGAATCTGATAACTTCTTGTACTCAATGGCCATTTCATTGAATGCAGTAGTTAACTCTTCGTTGGTAAATTCTAGTGTAGAAACATCATTTACCTTGGATTGATCGTCAGCCATCAAGCGTGTTACAGTTTCAGTATCCTTTTCAATAGGAGAATCCTCTAAATCGCTGTTTGCCCATTTGGATTTATTTTTAACACACATGAAAACTTTCTGGTCCTTCTGATTCTTCTTGGTTTGAACATTTAGACCATAGATCTGATTCAGCTTCTCCCATATTTCTTTATTAGAGGAACATGACTTGATCTCGTAGAATATGTTCATGTTGATCGATTGATACAAAATATTTTTGGCGACATTGTCGAGGTTGTTTGTCATCTTATCTTCAGCAGTCCACTCACATCTTGGCTTTGAAATTTTTATGAGGCCATCGGTAATGACGCTCCACATATCACAATCATGAGCAGCCAAGTGAGCTTGCATTCTCATCATCCAATAGTCGCAGTTGTCTCTCGACAGAATAGGGATCTCGTTGATGATAAACATGATTCAGGTTCTTGATGCTTGAGAATAGAAACAAAGCTCTGATACCAATTGATAGGATCGGCGTAATCGATAGAGACGGGGGTCTGACTATTGATGACGACTTCAGAAAAACGGTTTGATACATATCCTGTTAAGGATTTAAATCACTTTCTATTCTTTAGAAACCTTTTCAAACTCTTGAACGATTCAAGTGCGGAAACGTTTGCTCAGATTTTAAGATAAGAACCAAAGAATTATAAGATGACAAAATGAAAATGACACAGCAGTTTGTTTATGGATGTTCGGAGCAAAACACTCCTAGTCACCCCTCCTTCCAAACACCGGAAGGATTCACTATACGTTTCTTAGAATCAAATACAGTTGCACGACTAGCTCATTGTTGAACAGAACAGACTCTGTTCAACTTACAATATATCTAAGAATATCACTCAGCTAGACAATACTTTGATTCAGTACATCTCTCGTATGCGTATTTCTAAGAGTATTGATGGATCGATGATCGATCGGTTGTCCTTGAAGATCTTTAAATAGAGAGCAGGTACCAACGATAGAATCTTCTATAATGACACGTGGTGAACTTCCATTAGAACGCCTCCATAGTACACAACAGACTCTAAGCACAAGGATCATGGCCGTACAAATCTGGTAGTGCGCCAAATATTCTTCTAGGATATTCCTACAAGAAACAAGTAGTGGGAAGAATATTTGCTTACGTGGCATTAGTTAATTGGTTGCAACTGGCTGTCGTACTAATCTGCACTGGAAAGTGGAGCAGGAGTAACATACAGCTAGTTGATCGTGGGTAGATGGATGCTAGCTTCAAGCAACTGCTTAAGCATGGCATTAAACGTTTTTCACTTAGACTGACAAGTTTAATGAAATTAGACGCCCACGTCTAGTAGCTGGATCCATTAGACCACATGGTCTAATGGGATTAGACGACACGTCTAATTACGGTTCCCTTCAGACTAATCTGAAGGAGTTAGACTGCACGTCTAACTCTCATCTATTAGACGACACGTCTAACTACGGTTCTCCTCAGACTAATCTGAAGGAGTAAGACTACACGTCTAACTTTCATCTCTATTAGACAGCACATCTAACTACGGTTCTCTTCAGACTAATCTGAAGGAGTTAAACTGCACGTCCAACTTTCATCTCTATTAGACGGCACGTCTAACTACAGTTCCCTTTAGACTAATTTGAAGTTGTTAGACTGCACGTCTAACTACGTATCTGTTAGACTGCACGTCTAACTACGTCTGTTAGACTACACGTCTAACTACGTATCTGTTAGACTACACGTCTAACTACATATCCGTTAGACTACACGTCTAACTTCGTCTATTAGACTGCACATCTAATTACGTATCTGTTAGACTACACGTTTAATTACGTATCTGTTAGACTGCACGTTTAACTACGTCTGTTAGACTGCATGTCAAACTACGTATCTGTTAGACTGCACGTCTAACTACATATCTGTTAGACTGCACGTCTAACTACGTCTGTTAGACTACACGTCTAACTACGTCTGTTAGACTGCACGTCTAACGACGTCTGTTAGACTGCACGTCTAACTACGTTTATTAGTCTGCATGTTTAACTACGTATCCGTTAGACTGCACGTCTAACTCAATGCATCTAATGAACAATCAGTCTAATGAACCTCATTCATACATAATCTAATATAATATGTTTTCGATACACCTACACCAAAAACGATTAGACAACTTAGATTAAGTTTTATACCAACACATCATCAAAATTCCATTAGTCAAAATACTTTGACCCTTTGTCAAAATAATTTGACCTAACAGCCCGTTTAGATGATTAACAACATCCACATCCAGTTTTGCAGTATCAGCAAATGGATCATAGTTTCTTCCACAACTTTTATAGTAAGGAAACATAGCACGACCTCTTGTAAAGACTTCCACAAACACTCTTCGCTTGAGGGCTTCAGAAACTGATAGGATCGGCTTTATCAATAGAGACGGGGGTCTGACTAATGATGAAGGCTTATGAAAAACAGTTTGATAGAAATCCTGTTAGGGATTAATATCTCTTTCTATTCTACGCAAATTTGTGTAAACACATGAAACAGATTCAAGGCGGAATTGTTTACTTGGGTTTGAAGCACAAGATGAAATATGAAAAGATGACAGAAATGAAGAACACAACAGTTTGTTTATGGATGTTCGGAGAAACTCTCCTACGTCACCCCTTCTTCCAACCACCGGAAGGATTCACTATAATATGATGAGAATCAAATACAGTTTACACACACACTTAGCACACTATTGAACATAACACTTTCTGTTCAATTACAAGATAAAGAATATCACTCAGCTAATGGTGTTTTGATTCTAGCTCTCTCTATCGATTCACACACAGTACAATCAGAAAGAAGCTTCACAGAATAAGTTCAGTAAGGAAGATGATTTAGTAGTCTCTCTCTGCAAAATCAGATTGCTTGTTTGTTTGTAATTGCTTGAAAAACCGATGCTTCGTCCGTTGTCCTTAGGATTGATTAAATACTGAGCAGGAGCTAACAGTCGAATCTTCAAGAATGATACGTGGCACTTTTCCATTGGAAAGACTCCATTGTACACAGTAGGTTCTGAGCACAAGGATCGTGGTCGTACAGAACTGGTAGTGCGCCGAATAATCCATCAGAGATGTACCTGCAAAACGGGTAATGTGAGGAAAATTCTTTTACGTGGCATTCCTTGATTGGATGCATATAGCTGTTGTACTAATCTTCACTGGAAAGTGGAGCAGGAGTAGGGTACAGCTATAGCACGTGGGTAGGAGAAATGCTAGATTCAAGCGTACTGCTTAAACAGAGCATTAAACGTATTTCAGTTAGACGGATTTGAGAAAATCAGTCTAATGAAATAAGTCAATTCCTTATAATGAAAACGTCTATTAGACCGCCTAATCTAATAGAATTAGACTCGCGTCTAATTACAATAACCATTAGACAGGTACGTCTAACTCCACTGCGTTAGACTACACGTCTAATTTCGGTCCTACCTTAGACTAATCTGAAGGAGTTAGACTCACGTCTAACTTTCACTAATTAGACTACCCGTCTAATTATTAAATAACCATTAGACCGGCACGTCTAACTCCTCTGAGTTAGACTGACGCGTCTAATTCAGGTCCTACCTTAGACTAATCTGAAGGAGTTAGACTCACGTCTAACTTTCACTAATTAGACTACCCGTCTAATTATCAAATAACCATTAGACCGGCACGTCTAACTCCACCGAGTTAGACTGCCACGTCTAATTCCGGTTCTACCTCAGACTTGTCTGAAGGAGTTAGACTCACGTCTAACTTTCACTAATTAGACTACCCGTCTAATTATTAAATAACCATTAGACCGGCACGTCTAACTCCTCTGAGTTTGACTGACGCGTCTAATTCCGGTTCTATCTCAGACTTGTCTGAAGGAGTTAGACTCACGTCTAACTTTCAATAATTAGACTACCCGTCTAATTATTAAATAACCATTAGACCGGCACGTCTAACTCTTCTGAGTTAGACTGACGCGTCTAATTCCGGTTCTACCTCAGACTTGTCTGAAGGAGTTAGACTCACGTCTAACTTTCACTAATTAGACTACCCGTCTAATTATTAAATAACCATTAGACCAGCACGTCTAACTCTTTTGAGTTAGACTAACGCGTCTAATTCTGGTTCTACCTCAGACTTGTCTGAAGGAGTTACACTCATGTCTAACTTTCACTAATTAGACTACCCGTCTAATTATCCAATAACCATTAGACTGCCACGTCTAACTCCAATGAGTTAGACTGGTACGTCTAATTCCACGTATTCATTAGACTATCCGTCTAATTCTTTACGTTTAATTCTATTAGATTCACGTCTAATTCCGTGTATTCATTAGACTATCCATTTAATTTTTTATACATCTATTAGACTTACACGTCTAATTCCGTGTATTAATTAGACTATCCGTCTAATTCTTTACACATCTATTAGACTTACACGTCTAACTCTGATGAGTTAGACTGTACGTCTAATTCCATTAGACTTTCATCTAATTCACGCGTCTATTAGACTGCACGTCTAACTCCGTTGAGTTAGACTGTGCGTCTAATTCTATTAGACTTGCGTCTAATTTTATGCGAATGAAAATCAAAATCGGTCTAATGGCCCTCATTAGATCCAAGTCTAGTGACATGTTGTCTCAATACACCTGTATTGAAACTTATAAGTTATTTCATCATCAAAATATCAGAGAATAAATTATTTCAACACTTAGTCAAAATAATTTGACCCAACAATTTCCCCCTTTTTGATGAAGAAATTGCAAACTTGCATACATATATCAAGACATGCATTCATCCAATAATTAAACAAACACCTTGTTCATTTACACCATTCATCCAAAAAGAACCAGTATTCGAAAAATTTATCAGAAAACCATGTTCAATAAAATTAAACAGAGTAATAGAGGAGAGATCATTGTTCTTCCCTTTTCACTCGAGGATCGGTTGGGTTCATCTCTTGTCCGGGAAGAATGTTCATGAAATGAGGATAGCCGCGACCACCACGACCTCCTGCACTCGATCTTCCTCCACGCTTAGCAACACTGGCACGTCAACCTTGATCAGCATTAGACAGCCTACTCTGGCCACCACCACTTCTTCCACCACGCTCAGAACCACTTCGACCACCACCTCTCTTGGTTGGCCTAGGATTGTCATCAGTACTTGGGGCCCTCCTGGATCTTGTCCCGGTTGACACACCATCATTCCTCCTGCTTGACTCACCTTGAATTGGTCGAGGTCGAGCACCTTCAGCATTGCCCAAAGCATCCTCCTTCGCTTGAAACTTCCTGGCAATGGTCTCAGCAAATGCTTGTCGTTCATTGTCATTTCTGTTCATGCAATCCTGTATTTCTACCATCTGATTCTTCACTAGACTGAATTCATCCATGGTTTCCTTGTGGCGTTCGTCATTGATATGCCTCTCAATGTCAAACAGTTCACTATGGCGGCTGAAGCATTCCTTTTCAAACTTTGAGAACTTTACATTTGAGACATGGGTCTCATAAATATTTATCTTCAAGGTCTTATCCAGCTCAGTTAGGATCTTGAATGTTGCCGAAATTTGCTCTTTCCTCTTCCTTGGAGATCATTGACTGACACATAGTCTTCTGCATTGAGGAGAGCATAGACCTCATAGATCTTAACATTTTGTTTCCTCCAGCAGATGGACCTTCGTGAGAAAACACTTCTTCAGATTCTGCTGCCATACTTTGAATAGGCTCAAAGTTTGTATGAACCTGCAAGGATTTCTCTGGCTGATTTACTTCAGCATTCTCAGCGGCTTTATCTTGATCTTCTTCTTCAATTTCTTTTTGTGCCCTTTCAAATCTTTCGAGCAGATTTCCAGAATAGTGACGGGGAATGTTGATGTTTTCGTGAACACTTCCCACAACGCCATCGGGAAATAAGTAAGTCTTAACAACCGTTGGTTGCTCATCCTTTTCTTCCTTAGATGAGGAACTTTCTTCTTCATCATTTTTCTCTTTAGAGGGTTCCCCCTCAGTTCTTGCAATTTCTGGCTGAGTGACCTCGACCAGTTTCTCTTGAACACCCTCTGTTCTTGCAACATGGGTTATAATTTCATCTTCTTCAATAGGTTCTGCTACATCTTCTATGATCACTTCTTCAATATTTGTCTCAAGAGCTTTTTCAGGCTCTTGAACATTCATCATTCCTTCTTCTTCATTCGGAAGCTCTTGAACAGGATGATCTTGAATGCGTCTCTCTTTGGCAGAAAGATTCCCGAATTCGATCAGGAGAGCAACATCTGATTCATCAGCATCTGGAATGTCCATTACTTCTTCTTCGTTGAGCGGTTCTGCGCCAGAGCAGTCGGCGCCGTGAATGTATCTAGATGCAGCAGAAACATAGCTTTCCATGATATCATTCAACTTTTTCAGAACTTTTGCTTCAACATCAGCTCCTCCTGCGTGAGGGTTGAAGTTAACTTTCCTGGCTTCATAGATTGGAAACAGAGCTTTTCCAAGAATGCAAGCTTCCACCAGTTCTCTCTTATTTAACGCTTCACCCACATCTGAAGTTCTTGCCCATTTCAGGACTTTCTTCTCGTTTGCCACTCTCTTATTCCATTCTTTTGTTATGGCAGCATTAGACAGAGAGTCGTTGTACTTAGAGGACAGCCTCTCAGTACACTAGGAATCATAGATTCCTAACTTTTCAGAGGAAAGAACTTTCACTTGATCCAAAATGAGATCAACGATACCTCTTGCTTCAGATACCTTCTCAGGCGCTTGAAATGCAATGGATTTCCCTTTTCCAACAACCTCTACAGGTTTTGGAGCTTGTCTGGGTTCACCAATTACAATTCCACTTGTCCCTTTTCTGGCCGCAAAAGTTCGTAGACAGATTGGGGTTTCAAACAGAGCTCAGCAGGAAGCTCTCTACAGACAATCTTTCTGACCACCAAGGAATCCTTGGGAGCAGGAATGTTGGGTTCACCAGCAACAAGGGTAGGAATAGCACCTTGTTCTGGTTTCGACGACTCTGTAGCACTGACGGCTACATGATCATATTGAGTAACAGGAGACTCCGCCCTGTTAATAGTTTGAACATTTGGACCGGCTGACTCAACAGCAGGCCCTTCAGCAAATTCTCTCAAGGGAGAGAAAACAGATTCAGCTTGTTCCACTTTGGGAACATCAAATTTTGGCACATCAGCCAAGGATTTAGAAGACTTTACCTTAGCAGATTTGGACGCGCGGAGCGCCTTTGTCTTCTTCTCCTTTGAGGCACAACACCTCGAAGGTTTCCTCAAATAAGTTGAGGGAGTAGATAACGATGTCATCGGGGTTGCAGCAAGTACGCCTGGACCTTGCTTCACCCTTAAATCAACAGATTCAGAGTCCTTCTGATTTGGGCTCCTCATGATGGAGGAATTGGCCTCCGATTCATTCACAGTTCTGGTTCTCTTTGCCCCTGTTGACATAACAGAAGCAGAAGGCTTTGATCGGGTGGAAGGCCTTCCACCAGTCTGGAAACTAGAAGCCCCAGATGCAGACTCTAGGTTGTTCTTCATCCTCGTCAGAGTGCTGGCCACCTTAAGTGCAGTAAAAACTCTTGGAGAGTTAATCTGCGTCGGTTCACCAACAGGAACCCCCAAAAATTTCAACAGGTGGCTTAGTTGAGCCGCATACGTGATACTCTCCTTGTTCGTCTGACTAATAGAGTAGCACAGATTCTGAAACAGGGTATGACCCCACTTCACTTGGATTCCTTTAGAAATGGCGCACATATAGTCAAAACGATCTTGACTATAGAGATTGAAAGAGCCAGCATTCCCTTGCAACGCCTTCGCCACCACGTCGTTTAGGAGAATAAAGTGGGGTTTGAATACCTTCTTGTATCCATTCACATGGATCTTAGAACCGTCAGCAGAGAAGGAAGTCTTCATTTCCTCCATGATTTCTGAAGGGAGCACTAAGTTGAACAGATGACCCTCCGTTGGGAGTTCAAAGAACTCCGCATAAACCGCTTCGTCAAAAGATATCTCCTTTCCGTTAACTGTTGCTACGATGGAATCATCCACCATAACTGCCGTTTTGAAAAACTCACGAACTTCATCTTCATAGAAGATGAACGGTACGCCCAGATACTTCCTCAACCCAGAAGATTCTAGGGTTTAGAACATCTTTACCACCTCCGGCTAATTAAAGGAATACACCGATGGAAAGTCCACCTGCAAAGTACAGTGACCGAGAGTGATTTTCTTCACCATTTTGAGAGAATGTGAATCGATACGATATTTCAGAGAGTTTTAGTGAGAGAAATGCAAGAAAACTAGGGTTCTTAGAGATTTCGAGAGATTGAAAGTTTTCAAAATCATGCAGGAATGTCCTTATATAGATGAAAAATAGAAATACAGAATAACCGTCTATTCTAGGGGTATGGCCCATTAATAAATGTTAGACGTCCTTTTTCAAGAAGTAATCATTAAAAATGAGAGTATATCAGTCATTTTCTCTAAACTTGATAGACATGTGTCTTCATGTTATTAAGAGATCACTGTTCGATATTTTGAGCGGGAAAAGCAGATAGCTCTCAGCGTGTGACAACTGTCCCTGATCAGTCTAATCGGCACGTAGTTAGACGTTTTTCTTACTTCACAAATAACACAGCGTCTATTAGATGGAAGAGTGTATTAGACGCATACGTCTAATTCCGTGTTTATAACAAATCCGTCTAATGTTTAATAGACGTGTATGTCTAATTCCGCATAAACAACACATGTTAGACGTGTGTTTATTAGACGTGAGCATCCTCTTGCTCAAGACGTAAAAATGTCTAACGTCTATTAGACGTGTCCGTCTAATTGCGTGGATATAAAATCTCAACATATAGACTTAGATGTATGGATTGTGAACAAAAATACGTCTAAGTACATACTTTTTCTTTTAGACACCCTTGTCTAATTAGACCGATTAAGGATATTCGTCTAGAGAATATCTTTAATTCCAAAGAAATTTTTCATCTCAAAAATGAATATGGACATTAAAGTTTTATAAACAATTTTTGTGGTTAAAAGACCAAAAACATTTTATTTTATTTATTTATTTATTTTTAACAGATAAAAGCATTTATTCTTCCAGAATGGCAAGTGCCATTGTTGATCTTCCAAGTTGTGTACTCAGAGGAGTATTCTTCTAGCTTCCTTCCTGCTATCCTCCTGCATCACCTACAACATAAACTATTTACAAATCTTGGTACCCACACTCAATTGGGTCCTCGGTCAATTAGTCCCTTAGGAATCCATATTTGAGTTATTCTGATGGATTTCTCATTTTGTGTTGTGATTAATGCATAAGATTTTGACTTAGCAGATGACTTCTTACTAGCCACTGATCCTTTGACTTTTGAAGAAGGTTTTCTTTTAAAACTCCTTGACTTAGAGTCAGGTTTTAAATTACCAGACTTATTGGCATTTTCTAGCTTATTCTTAAGCCAACTAACAGTCGGTGGAACATAAACTATTTCATTTTTGAAAGCAAATTCTTCATGAATAGGATCAGATTCAATGTCAGTCATACTTGCTTTGACAAAACTTATTGGCTTAAGTTTGTCATTTAGTTTTGACTTTTTGCAGGATAGGTTAGGGTCATTGCTATCAAATCCCAATCCGGATCTAGATCCAACAGGTTTCAACATGCTGATCTGATATTTGACAGCATCACCAGACCTTGTCCATGCACAGACAACATAGTTAAGCCTTTTGTTTTCAGATGAAAGAGTTTGAATCTGTTCCTTGAGCATCTCATTTTCATATGAGATCTCTTCAATTTTCTTTTCAAAAACATGTGACTCTTCCTTTTTAGACAGATTTGGTTCATTTATATCTGATGAAGATTTAGTTTCATTTAGAGATTCTGCTAGCTTTCTGTACTCGATGACCATGTCATCTAGTGCAGCTACCAGTTATTCCCTTGAAAACCTTTCAGAGGAGAAATCAAATACCTCAGTCTCCTGAGTTCCTTCCTCATCTTCTCTGGCCATGAAGCAAGCCACGTCTTCTTCATCACTTTCACTGGATGAAGAGTACGAGCCACCGCTGCTTCCTCTGTTCTTTCCGTCACCAGCCATAAAAGCCTTCAGCTCTTTTCCATCTTCCTTGGCATCTTCACGCTTTGGCTTCCGGCATTCCGATGCATAATGACCTTTAATACCACAGTTAAAACAAGTAACATTAGCTTTAGATTTTATATTATCATTAGAATTTGAAGAGTTTGAGTTAGAGTTGCTCTTCTTCATGAAGTCGCCAAACTTCTTCACAAAGAGAGACATGGCATCGCTGCTCAGCTGCTGAGCTTCCATCATCACGTCCGGAGCAGTTGGTGGCTCTTCAGCAGTCATCAACGCCTTGGCAATAATAACGGACGATGGTTGATTTACTTCCATCCTACAGTTCAGCTCGAACTCATAGGCCTTGACGTCAACGAAGAGATCAAAGAGAGAGATCTTGTTCAAATCTTTGGATTCTCTCATCGCCATAGTCTTTATGTCTCATTCCCTTGGAAGAGCACGCATGACCTTGATAGCAAGCTCCCGGTTGCTATAGGTCTTGCCTAGGATGGACAGAGAGGAGACAATCTTGCTGAATCTGGTGTCGAAATCGTTCATTGTTTCACCAGGACACATTTTATAGTTGTCGAACTGTTGAGTGGCAACCATGATCTTGTTTTCCTTGGTTTGCTCGTTGCCCTCACACAGTTGAGTGAGTATGTCCCAGACCTCTTTGGCAATGTCACAATCGATGATGTAGTTGAACATACTGTCATCGAGAGATCTGTACAGAACATCAAGAGCCATGTTGTTGAGGTTGTTCTGCCTCTTTTCATCAGCAGTCCAGTCGGCCTTCTCCTTATCAATCTTGATAGGACCTTCTGTGACAACACTCCACATATCATCATGAAGAGAAGAGAGATGAGCACGAACTATTTTCTTCCAAACAATGTAGTTTTCACGAGAGAAGGTTGGAATGGCTGTAGCACTGACATCTTTGGGTATGTTCGACACATTTCAGGAAAGGCTTGAGAATAGAAACAGGGCTCTGATACCAATTGATAGAATCGTGTTTATCAATAGAGACGGGGGGTCTGACTAATGATGAAGGCTTATGAAAAATGGTTTGATAGAAATCATGTTAGAGATTAATATCTCTTTCTATTCTACGCAAACTTGTGTAAACACTTGAAACAGATTCAAAGCGGAATTGTTTACTTGGGTTTGAAGCACAAGATGAAATATGAAAAGATGACAGAAATGAAGAACACAACAGTTTGTTTATGGATGTTCGGAGAAACTCTCCCATGTCACCCCTTTTTCCAACCACCGAAAGGATTCACTATAATATGATGAGAATCAAATACATTTTACACACACTTAGCTCACTATTGAACAGAACACTTTCTGTTCAATTACAAGATGAAGAATATCACTCAGCTAATGGTGTTTTGATTCTAGCTCTCTCTCTTGATTCACACACAATACAATCAGAAAGAAGCTTCACAGAATAAGTCAATAAGCAAGATGATTGAGTAGCCTCTCTCTGCAAAATCAGATTGCTTGTTTGTTTGTAATTGCTTGAAAAACCGATGCTTCGTCCGCTGTCCTTAGGATTGATTAAATACTGAGCAAGAGCTAACGGTCGAATCTTTAAGAATGATACGTGGCGCTTTTCCATTGGAAAGCCTCCATTGTACACAGCAGGTTCTAAGCACAAGGATCGTGGCCGTACCGAACTGGTAGTGCGCCGAATATTCCATCAGGGATGTACCTGCAAAACGGGTAATGTGAGGAAAATTCTCTTACGTGGCATTCCTTGATTGGATGCATATAATTGTTGTACTAATCTTCACTGGAAAGTGGAGCAAGAGTAGAGTACAGCTATAGCACATGGGTAGGAGAAATGTTAGATTCAAGCGTACTACTTAAATAGAGCATTAGACGTATTTCAGTTAGACGGATTTGAGAAAATCAGTCTAATGAAATAAGTCAACTCCTTCTAATTAAAACGTCTATTAGACAGACTGATCTAATAGAATTAGACTCGCGTCTAATTACAATAACCATTAGACGGGTACGTCTAACTCCACTGAGTTAGACTACACGTCTAATTCCGGTCCTACCTCAAACTAATCTGAAGGAGTTAGACTCACGTCTAACTTTCACTAATTAGACTACCCGTCTAATTATTAAATAACCATTAGACCGGCACGTCTAACTCCTCTGAGTTAGACTGATGCGTCTAATTTCGGTCCTACCTCAGACTAATCTGAAGGAGTTAGACTCACGTCTAACTTTCACTAATTAGACTACCCGTCTAATTATTAAATAACCATTAGACCGACACGTCTAACTCCACTGAGTTAGACTGCCACGTCTAATTCCGGTTCTACCTCAGACTTGTCTGAAGGAGTTAGACTCACGTCAAACTTTCATTAAATAGACTACCCGTCTAATTATTAAATAACCATTAGACCGGCACGTCTAACTCCTCTGAGTTAGACTGACGCGTCTAATTCCGGTTCTACCTCAGACTTGTCTGAAGGAGTTAGACTCACGTCTAACTTTCACTAATTAGACTACCCGTCTAATTATTAAATAACCATTAGACTGGCACGTCTAACTCTTCTGAGTTAGACTGACGCGTCTAATTCCAGTTCTACCTCAGACTTGTCTGAAGGAGTAATACTCACGTCTAACTTTTACTAATTAGACTACCCGTCTTATTATTAAATAACCATTAGACCGACACGTCTAACTTTTCTGAGTTAGATTGACGCGTCTAATTCCGGTTATACCTCAGACTTGTCTGAAGGAGTTAGACTCACATCTAACTTTCACTAATTAGACTACCAGTCTAATTATCCAATAACCATTAGACTGCCACGTCTAACTCCAATGAGTTAGACTAATACGTCTAATTCCGCGTATTCATTAGACTATTCGTCTAATTCTTTACACATCTATTAGACTTACACGTCTAATTCCGTGTATTCATTATACTATCCGTCTAATTATTTACACATCTATTAGACTTACACGTCTAACTCCGATGAGTTAGACTGTACGACTAATTCCATTAGACTTTTGTCTAATTCACGCGTCTATTAGACTACATGTCTAACTCCGATGAGTTAGACGGTGCGTCTAATTCTATTAGACTTGCGTCTAGTTTTATGCGAATGAAAATTAAAAACGGTCTAATGACCCTCATTAGATCCAAGTCTAGTGACATGTTGTCTCAATACACCTGTATTGAAACTTATAAGTTATTTCATCATCAAAATATCAGAGGATAAATTATTTCAACACTTAGTCAAAATAATTTGATCCAACAGAAACATTTTTAGTTTTAGTTATGGAAAAGATTACCTTTTCCAACCTCGACAATTTAGACCACTTCTCATCCTCTAGAGCGTCTGAAAGCACTTCATTGAAGCTTGTGCAAAGTCTTATGCTAACCCAATTGTTTAATAAATCGATTTTAAGCTTTGCAGCAGCTTCAACCTCCTCGATAATCAAATTAATGGTCCCTTAAGCTTCAGGAGTGACATCGAGAGGAGAATCGGGAATTGGTTTAACAATGCCTTTCCCAGCCCTGCAACTTCAACGGGTTTAGGATATGGAACAGGTTCTCTAAATTCAATTTCTCTAACTCGTCTCATCTAAGAAAATGAAGAAAAGCCTCTTGGGATATATTTTACTGAAACCTCATTTGTGACATTTTCCACTTCTATATTGAAAGTTGCTGAAGAGTGCAACATCTCTTGTTGAGAGAAAGGGATAAGAACAAATTCTTTGTTAATGGATACATCAACCACCTTATCAACACCCTTACTTATTGAGAAGACTGTAACCGAAGTTAAAATCTCCTACTGAATGTTGGAACAATATTGGGTTGACTGCCTACAACATCATCCAACCGGTTGGTTTGAGGAATATCTGACCAATTGGTTTGGAGAATATCTGACCAATCGGTTTGGAGAACGTCATATGGCCGGTCAGTTTGAAAAACATCCAATCGATCGGTTATAATAGGATTGATCACCTCGGTTGAAATATCTACAACTACCGTTTGAACCTCTAAAATCGTAGGTTCAACCGGAGTAAAAAGAGGCGCTGAACTTTGCTCTTGAACGTGAATATCTTCTAGCAATTTCGGTTAGATATCTAAAATAACGAAGTTATGAAAAACCAGAAGCTCCTCCAAAATTCTGAAATTGCCACGTAGGCGCATCCGACAATACTGAAGTTGTAAAAAACCGGAAGCACCTCCAAAATACCGAAATTGTCATGTAGGCGCATCAGGTAATACCAAAGTTGTGAAAAACAGGAAGCGCCTCCAAAATACCTAAATTGCCACGTAGGCGCATTCGGCAATACCGAAATTATGAAAAAACGTAAGCGCCTCCAAAATATTGAAATTGCCACGTAGGCACATCTGGCAATCCCGAAGTTGTGAAAAACCGGATGCGCCTACAAAATACAAAAATTGCCACGTATGTGCATCCGGCAATACGAAGTTTTGAAAAACCAGAAGCGTCTCCAAAATACCGAAATTGCCACGTAGGCGCATCCGGCAATACTAAAGTTAAGAAAAACCGAAAGCGCCTCCAAAATACCGAAACTGCCATGTATGCGACCAAATACCGATCTGTGAGAGATAGTTCATACAAAGCATTATATTAATACTTTCATCTGTGTGATTTTTTTGTAAGTTGAATAGATAATATTTATTCAACAAGTGTTATGTATGTTCTAGGAGTTCAGAAACAGACAGTGTTTAAGACCTAGTTTCTGACTGGATCTGTGTAGAGGTGCTATTCAAATCAAATCTTCTAGTGGAATCTTTCTCGAGGTCGAGAAGAAGGGGTGACGTAGGACAGTTTGCTCTGAACATCCATAAACAAACCTTGTGTCTTGTGTTTTTTAATTTCTGAATCTTCCAACCCCTTATTTGTCGCTTCAAGTCTAAACAAACAGTTCCGCACTTGATTTCGTTCAAGAGTTTGTAAAGACTTGTGAAAAATAGAAACATATATTAACTTCTAACAGAGTTAATATCAAACGAAGATTTTTTGCGGTTAACAATACTTGGTCAACCCCCTGCTATTGTTGACTCCTTTCCTAACAGACTTCTAACATGAGACATGAAAGGGCATCGGAGTTCGTCCTCAACATTAGAAAACTCCTTCTAGGCCATTGAAAGTTGAATTCATCTATTGAAGACATAATTTTAATTTAAACTTGATTTGTGTGTTATCTTCTACTTGCATTTTTTTCCGGGATTTTTGTGTATGTTGTTTGTATTTCTACTTTAGAATTGTTAGCTAAATGATTGGTGAATGCTATTTTAGAATTTAATCATAAATTAAAAAATTTCAATTTAGGTAGAAAGTTTGAGAAGCGTTAATTGAAGTTTGTTTATGAGCTTCAATTCAGGAACAACTATCTAAATATTAATCTACTAATAGCAGATCATTAGGAAGAAAGATAAACAATATAATTCAATATAAAAATTCTCCGGTTACAAACTATTCGATGTGAGACTTTATTTCCTCATAGTAGTACACTTACATTTTGATTCTTTCTATCATGTGTTGCGAGAGGCCCCACCAAATGAAGTAGAATGCGGTTACCTGCAAATATTTTTAATATATATATATAAATATAAAGTGACATGAAAATAATTCACTAATTATTTTGGGATCCAGATGGAATGTTTCAATATATAAATATATAAAGTGACATGAAAATAATTCACTAATTGTTTTGGGATCCAGATGGAATGTTTCTCAATTGATATAAATTTTGGGAGCTCACAACTTGAGTTCTACAACTCCAAAATTTTGAGAAAATTCCTATCCGGTCATTATAATTTAAGTAAAATTGTCGTGATAAAAATTCTTATTTCGGACAAATTCAGATTCGTGCTTCTTTCCAGCCTTTTTATCACTAATGCTTCATCGAGTGTTTTATAACTATATCATTTTGTCTCTTCATCCCACATATGATTCGAGAGAAAGGTAAGGTATGGAGTTAAAAAAGACATTGAGATGAGAAAGTTTTTGAGATAAAACATTGCTGCCAATTAAAAAATAGCGTTAAAGAAATTATCGACTCTATTGGGGACGGTAGCGACTTAACTCGAAACAAACAGTCGACCAACTATATAAACATGCATTTTTTTACACTAATCAATAACCAAACCCTAACGAGAAGGGCATAAAACCTGAAATATCAATGTGATCTTTGAGTTCACATTTTCTTGTTTACTTGCAGGAGATCCTACCCATTAAGGTACATTGCCTCTTACTTTCAAGATAGTGTAGACTATACGTTGTGCGACGTCACCTACACATCTATATTTTTCGACGTCGCCTACACATCTATATTTTTCTTTCTCAAGGTGTACTAACATTGCCCGATACATCTAATTATTAGAGCAATGTTGCCAATATGAACCTTATCTCTTCTTCATTGCAACCGAACCCATTACAAGTCAATATGTGCTATCTTAAATGTGCATGCATTTGTAGAGGGAGTATATGTCCACGAATACGTCTGAACATTCCAAAAGTTAAAACTAAGCGAGATTGGGGTGACACGCTTGTCTCCTTTTCAAATTCTATTCCACATGAGAGCAATGGGGTTCAACGATGCTCTAGTCACTTTGGACTGCAGGCCATCTTGGATGAGAATTCCACTTTCATCGGTTTATCTGAATAAACTCTTCCATCTCATCCATACTGATTTCGATCTGGTATCCACGCTATGGTTAATGAAGACGTAAATGCTTTGTTGAACAATTAATTACTAGAAGCTAACAAAGAATGAAGCAACAACTGAGGAGGAGAATTACCTAATATGTTCGTTTTTCTCGTGATAAATCAAACTTCTAAAATTAGAAGCGGAAAATGGGCATCTACTTCCCTTTTTAAAACACGTTTACATATTGGTAACTTGGGTTATCATCTAAAAAAGGAATCATGAATCTTTTCGTCCTAACTATTCCCCTACATTGCAGGTCTTGCCTTCACATTCACGACTCCCAAACGAGACATAGTAATTGGATGCATCATAAAACTTGAAATGATTGAAGAACGTTCTGAAATCGTCTCTATCGTTGAGTTCTAGTATATACAAGCTTTGATGAAGGAGATGTTTGGGAAAATGTTCTAGGATATCCATCTTTTACTATAGTCATGCAATTCTCATTACTTTTACCCTTCCTCAACCTGAGCCCTACCAAAACTAGAGAAAAGAAAAAAAAAATGACAAACGCAAGTTTTTCTCAAAGTCAAATTTCAAAGAAAATACTAAAATGGAAAGCACCTTTTAAACAACATGGGGGTAAAACGAAAAGTGATGATGAATGTGTGAGGGCTCTTAGAAAAGATTTGAAATCTTAAGACAATCAACTATGAATACTTTTTGAAATCCTAAACGGATAAACAATTTTCGAAAAGAGCAAAAACGAAAAGAGTTAAAGTACTTGTTGAAGTCACTTAGAAATCATTGTTAAAACACATAATAAAAATATTATGTCACATTTATGAGAAAAGACCACAATTCTAATACTATGGACATTTTGGGAAAATGAAAAAATAAATTATAATGAACAAAATCCATAAGTTGTACATTATGGCATCTTCCGAGAAAAGTGGAATTTCATTAATTAAAGTAAAAATCCATAACTTATTTAATTTTAAAGCTTGAATATTTGTTTTACTAAACCAAGTGTTCATTCCAGCATCATCCTAGAGGAGCATTCAATAAACACTCATTTTTAATATAATATTTTATAATTTCTAATTTCCAAATTACATAAAAAAATATTCTTATAAGAGTTCATGCATGAGTTTAATAATAATAAATTTTCAATCCACTTGTCACTTGAATTCCAAATTAATTATTAAATATTTTCCAAATTAAAAAAAAACCTAAATTGAGATATTCTATAAATAAAGGGGTTAGATTAAGTTAAATAAAGAAAAGGAAAAATTAATTAAAGAAAAATGTTTGAATAAACTTAGGTGAATAAGTTTAAATCAATATGACATAGTTTTAATGATGTGGTCTGAACAAAACTAAGTTGTGTAAATTGTCTTTGCGCAGATACAACTCAAGAGACGTATGTCTTCAAATGCAGTCTGAAGCAAGCGTGAGCAGACGTCGTCTAGCTTCAATAGACGAGTTGTCTGAAGAAGTGCGCGAGAAGACGTCATCTAACTTCATTAGACGGGTTGTCTAAAGAAGTGCGCGAGCAGAAATCATCTAACTTCATCAAGCATGTTGTCTAAAGAAGTGCGCGAGCAGACGTCGTCTAACTTTATCAGACAGGTTGTCTAAAGAAGTGCGCGAGCAGACGTCATCTAGCTTCTACAGACGAGTTTTTTGAAGAAGCGCGCGAGCAGACGTCTTGCCTCAGTTGCCGTCTGAAGAAGAATATGATTTTCTACTCAGCTCATCAGCTTAGGAATCAACAATATTCACTAGTAAAAAATGTGTTTTTAACGGCGAAATTTTACGGCGGTATTTAAAACCGTAGTTAATATCTTATTTTTAACTGTGGTGTATAAAACCGCCTTTAAAAATCTTATATTTAACTACGGTATATAAAACCGCCTTTAAAAATCTTATATTTAACTGTGGTATATAAAAACCGTAGTTAAAAATTTTATTTGTAACTGCATTTTTTATACTGTAGTTAAAGTCTTATCTTTAACCGTGATTTTTGTTTTTTATACCTCAGTTAAATTTTTTACGTTTAACTGGGCTATATAGATTCACATTTAAAAGTCTTATATTATTATAAATCATAAAAAAAAATATTAATAAATTTTAATTTTTATTATTTTAAAAATTGACTGAGATAAGTTTTAAAAGATATTAGATAAGTTAATTAAAATATATATACTTGTAAAATATTATTTGATCAAACATTAATTCAATAAAAGACGAAATAATAAAATATTATATTGAGACTTCATATTTATATATAGTTTTATATCGTACCTACTTGATTTAGTTTATAAATAATTCTAAAAATAATATTAAATTTATTAATATTTTTCTCTCTCATAATTAATGACTAATTAAATAATAGACTAATTTATCACTAATTACTTTTATAAAATAATATATATATATATATATATATATATATATATTAAGATAAAATATTTATTATTTTTTAACCTTTATAATTTGGCATGCACTATTATATTTTTTAAATTATATTTTTTAAGTCAAATAAATTTTAAAAATATAGAAAACTAATTTTTTTATTTACATTATAAAATATGTTTAATGAAGATTTGATATTGTCAAGACTATTGTTTTTATTAATTAATGGAGATAAATTGTTATCAAATATTTATTTAAGATTTTTGTTGTATTATTTTTTAAACTTATATTCTAATTATATTCCTAAAATAATATATATATATATATATATATATATATATATATTAACAAATATTAAGATTTTTAAACCGTAAGTTAGTTACAAGTATATACTAATATGTTTATTAATTAAAATAAAATAATGAAAATATATATATATATATATATATATATATATTATATATTATATATATTATATATATTATATATATGGTATATATTATATACGATGAAAGAGAATGATTTGAAGTTAAAAAAATGAAAGAGTGTAAGAATGATTTAAAGTTGAAAAAAATGAAAGAGTGTGAGAAAAATAAAAAAGAAAAGAAAAAATTATTTAGATTTTTCAACCAATTAACACGTCTTTCCTCCCTTAAATTCCCTTGCAATCCTCTCTAATATGTATATATAATTTTTGTATAAAAGTAAGTTAAAAATAAATATTAATTTAATTTTAAAAAGCTAAAAAAGATTATTTCTATGCATTATCTTAGAAATTTAATTAAAATATAAGTTTAAAAAAGTGACTGAGTCAATAATTAAATATTATTATAAATTAAAATATTAACCTATTATATCGGTTAAATTTAAATTAAATTTAGTTTCATAATTTTATATACATTTAGTTTATAAATAATACTAAAAATAATATTAAATCTTATTAATATTTTTTCTTTCACTAATTTAATAGACTAATTCACCACTAATTATTTTATAAAAGAAAAATTCAAAATAATTAAAAAAATCTAGTTTATAAGTTTATATTTATATATAACAAATGTCTTATACAAATAATTTGTTATGTGAATCACAATTATATAACAATTATATAAAAAATTTAAATATTTTTTTTAATTAAGATTAGTTAATATAATTATCACAATTAATGGTAAATAATTTAATCACATTTAAAATATTATATCTAAATTTCATATAATATATATATATATATATATATATAAATATATATATATATATTATATTCATTTTAATCAAAATTTATATTTAAATTATATCTCTTATAAAATAATATATAAATATATATTAAGATAAATTATTTATTATTTTTGTATAAACCTTTATATAATTTGGTATTCACTATTATCTTTTTAAGTGAAATAAATTCTAAAAATATGAATGATTCATTTTTATCTGATTTAGATTCTTAAAATATGTTTAATGGAGATTTGATATTGTCAAGATTATTTTTTTTATTGATTAATAAATATATATATATATACTAATTAAAATTATTAAGCTTTAAACCGTAATGAAATTAGTTATAATCACTATATATAGTGATTGAATCAATAATTATATATTATTATAAATTTAAATATTAAACTATTATATCGATAAAAAAAATTTAGTTTCATAATTTTATATATATTTAGTTTATAAATAATACTAAAAGTAATATTAAAACTTATTAATATTTAATCACTAATTAAATAATAAATTAAATAATAGACTAATTCATCTCAAATTAATTCATAAAATTAAATTTTAATTAATAACAAAAGTCTAATTTATAACTTTATATTTATATAGATAACAAACGTTATAAAAACTTGGTAATTTGTACGTTCATCACAATTACATGAATATTTTTAATTTTTTTTATTTAAAATTAATTTTTTATTAAATAATTTAATCATATTTACAAATAATATATCTAAATTTCAAATGATATAATATATATATATATATATATATATATATATATAATATTCATATATTTTAATTGAAGATAAACTCTCTCTTATTTTAGTCAAAATTTATATCAAAATTACTTTTATAAACTTTTATATATATATATATATATATATATATATATATATATATATATATATATATATATATATATATATATATATATTAAGATAAACTCTTTATCATTTTTATCATTTTTGTATAAATTTATATATATATATATATATATATTATTATGATAAACTCTTTATAAAATAAATTCTAAAAATATGGAAGACTAATCATTTTTATCTAATTTACATTTATAAAATATTTTAATGAAGATTTGATCATTTCAATTACTATTTTCTTATTGATTAATGGAGATAAATTGTCATCAATTATTTATTTGTTATATTTGTTTTTGAATTTAGTTTAAACTCAAAGGTATTTGAAATTGTAATTTGTTTAATTAATAATAATATTTTTTGTATTTTAATTTATAAATTATAAAATAAAATAAAAATATTTTTGGTTTTTAATTAATGAAAATTAAAAAAAAACTAATTAATAAAGTGTGTGAAAGTATTTTTTTATTTTATTTCTAATTTATGTTTAGATAAATATTTAGGATTGTTAATAATCTGCTAATCATAATGGTAATCATAAGTAATAACCGAAAAATATATATTTTTTAGCACGAGAATATAAATATTTTTTTATAAAAAATTATTCTATATAAAAGTTATAATTATATATCAGTTTTAATTAATATTAGTGTTTATTTTTTTATAATATTTGTACTTTATAAAATAAAATAAAATTTGTAATTTTTAAATATAAATAAAAAATATAAGAATTTAATTAAAAAAATGAAATGCATATAATATCTTTGAATTATATAATACGTAAATTTATAAATATAATTGAGAATTATTGTATTTAATATTATGCAATTTTAATTATATAAAATAATAAAAATATTAAAGAATTAAGGGTTATTTATTCCATTTCACCCAATACTCCATTTTCTTCTCCACGTTTCATCTTCCCTTCTTTTGTGGAGCTTCAACCTACTCACTATCTAAATTCCCTATTGCATTATCTACTTTCCCTATTATCTTTCTAGCGATTCACCTTACTCGCTTGGTACATTTGAAGAAGATTTTTTCATAGGTTCACCCGGATCCCTAGTACATTTGAAGAAGATCTGTAAGTATAGTACTTTTGTTTCATCGTCCTCCATCTTGTAGATAATGATTATTTGTAAGTTTGTAAAGATGCATTTATTAAGTTGTTTTATGGTGTATTAATAGAAGCATGAAAGAAATTTGGTCATTGGATATAATTAACTTCATTTATGAAATTTAAGTTATCAAAATATGGTTGTCGTTGATATAAATTTGAAAAAACTAATGAATGTTCTAAATTCATTTCCTTATTTTTCTCCATGATTTTATTTAAGTGATCTCTTTTGGAATTCCAATATAAGACAAGGAAAAATAGATGGAACAATAAAATGTCTTTGAGGGAAATTTGCAGCGCCGGCATGTTAGTATGAATTCTCTCTTCCAATTAATTTATCATATTTAATTTATATCAATTTATTTAATATAGTAAAAAAGTGTAATTTGTTACTAATTGATAAATTTGTATTTGAATCTCTCTTATAGGTAGGGAGAAGGAAGAAAAGGGAGAAGGAAGAAAAGGGAGAAGAAGAAAAAGAAGATAAGTTGTTTCAAATTTTAAAATTTTATCAGTTTATTTTGTATGACTTTAAATACTATATAATTATATTTGGATATAATTATATTTTTAGATAATATTATAATATAAAAATGGAGTGTTAATTATATAATATTATTTTGAATGATTTTTATTGTAGCCAATTGACTATTAACTACACTTATAACTATAAGATATTTTTAAAGACAATTATTTGTGGTAAAAATATTGTTTTTTATATATAGCCAAGTAACTGTTAATTTATGAACACTATTAATTGTGGTTTTTAAAAAGAAGTTAAAGACTATTACTTACGGTAAAAATATCGCATTTATATATAGCCAACTAAATATTAACTACGGTTTTTATACCGCCTTTATAGCCACTATTGACTGCGGTTTTTAAACCGCAGTTAGAAACTATTACTTGCGGTGAAAATCCCGCCTTCATAAGTAAACAATTTACTACGGTTTTAGGAACCGCAGTTAGAGACTATTAACTGTTGTCTTATCAACCGTAGTTAAAGACTATTAACTGCAGTTTTATAAACCGCAGTTAAAGGCTAGTATCTGCGGTAAATTTACCGCCCTTAATTGTCAAAATCTCTTTAACGGCGGTTGACTACGGTAATTTTACCGCCGTAATTGTCTTTTAGCAACGGTAAATTATGCAATAACGGCGGTAAAAACCGCCCTTAAATGTTACTTTTTTACTAGTGATTCATTATCATCTGTCTTCCAAGACAACTTAACACACTATAACTTCTTGTCTCCCATGTATTCAAATATTTTACCAGCCCACGTTTTGTATTGTTCCGTACACCACGTTCTTTTGAATATTCTGTAGTATGATCCGATATGCCACGATCAAATGCATATAATCTGATGTACGGTCTCGTATTCTTGGCATGTGTCCAACGGATAACTGACACGTATTCAAAAGGAAGATTCGACTGTTGGTGCACTTCATTATAAAAGGTGATCCAAGGACAACAGCGAATCACTTGATCTTTTGAACTCGATCGAAAAACTTTCAGACTTACGAACACTTTGCACGAATTAAGAATTACTAAGAGATGTGCTTACTCTCGCTCTAAGAATATTATGTAATTCATCTAATATTCTTTGTGTAAAACTTCAATATTGTAAGTTGAATAGGGTTTGTCTGTTCAATAGAGTGTTAGCTAGAAGTTCAGAAATAGGCAGTTGTTAAGTTCTGTGTGTCTGATTGGGTTTGTGTAGTATCTATACAAATCAAAGTCTTGTAGTGAAAAACCTTCTAGAAATAGAAGAAGGGTGATGTAGGAGTTTTATGTTAGAATATTCATAAAACTCCGTGTGTTATTTACTTTCCGCATTGTTCAATTGTTTATCCGTCGCTTCAAATCGATCAAGCATTTCCGCACTTGATTTTGTTCAAGAGCTTGCGAAAATTTGTGAAGAATAGAAATAAATCTTAACCTCTAAAAAAATTAAAATTAAATTGAAAGTCTTAAGTTGTCAAAGATATTCAGACACACCTCTCTATAGTTGACACCGATCCTAAAAAAATTAATAGAACATAAGTTGGGATAAAGTATATCGAAAAACTTATAATTTGAAATTTTTTGATTTTGATTAGTTCATCCTGTAATGTATTTATTTTTTATTTTTTGGAAAAAAGAATTAGTGCTATTTTATTAAAAAAACCTAAAAGAGTTTCAAGAAACAAAACTAGACATAACTTAACTTTGTTAAAAACACCAATTGAGTTTCAAAAAACTGAATTATCAGAACAACAAACAATTGAAATACAAACAAGCTATCAAACAACCTATTTATTTTTTATTTACTTTTTTACGCGATTGTTATATTTTTCTTCTCTATTTAATTATGATGCACTGTGACTACAACCTAAAGGCATGAATAAGAACATAAGCAATATGGTAATAATTAAGACAAATTTTAGGACAAAATTTTCTTTACAAGCATGTTATGTTTTGATTCATAATAAAATGTAATGTATAGTTCTTACAAAATTTATGTTTATTATATTTGTTTTATTTTTTATAAAATTTTGTTTGAGCACATTGTTAATTATTTGAGTCTGTTTGGTCATATGAAACTATATATATATATATATTTAGACTAAAACTATTGATTGAACCAAATAAAGTGGAAAAGTATAAATTTAATTATACCACAAAGAAGAAATTTGGATAAGTCAAGAGATTAACGTAGATGGAATTCCATTTGTTGTCAAAGTATTTTGATTGTTTCTTAAACTTTTCATGTTCTTAGTTAGTAATCTTCATTTTTTTGTGACACTATTATTAGTTAACTAAACATAATAAATTTTTTGTTGTTATTTTTGGTTATGTTATTAGATTATTAGACTATTACATGTAAGATTTTAACACTTAATCATATAGTTCTTTAGTTACAGTTGGGAAAAAGTAAAAACAAAGTAATGAAAATAGTTAATTAAGTGAGAAATAATTAACTTAAAAATAAACAAAAGCTTTGAAACATTAAACAACAGAATTCTGATGATGTTTAGAACGGAATTTCGATGATGTTTAATTCTGAATAAAGCTAAGTTGTCTATTTGGTTTTGTGCAGGTGCATTAGTCTATGCTAACTTAGACGTGGTCTAAGAAAACTAATTAGACGAAGTTAGACGTTGTAGTCTAACTTCATTAGACATGGTAGTCTAATGGAATGCGAAGTTAGATGTTGTAGTCTAACTCCATTAAACGTGGTAGTCTAAAGAGATGCAAAGTTAGACGTTGTAGTCTAACTCCATTAGACGTGGTAGTCTAATGGGACGCATAGTTAGACGAAGACGTCTAACTCAATTAGACGTGGTAGTCTAATGAGAAACGTAGTTAGACGTTGACGTCTAACTCCATTAGACTTGGTTTAATGGGATGCGTAGTTAGACGTGGACGTCTAACTCCATTTGACTTGATAGTCTAATGTGATACGTAGTTAGACATTAACGTCTAACTCCATTAGACGTAGAAGTCTAATGGGATGCGTAGTTAGACGTGGACGTCTAACTCCATTAGACTTGATAGTCTAATGTGATATGTAGTTAGACGAGGACGTCTAATTCCATTAGACTTGGTGGTCTAATAGAACGCACAGTTAGACGAGGACGTCTAACTCCATTAGACTTGATCTAATGGAGCATGTCTAATTCCTTGCTTCAGCATCCGTTTGAAGTTAGCATACGTCTAACCACGATTAACTAGTTGTCTGCTACTCCTGCTCCACTCACTTTTGTGTAGTCTGACAAGCCAGCTAATTGTATCCAATGAACGAACACCACATACGCAAATGTCCTTCCAATGATTTGTCTAGTACAAGACAACTTCACAAGGATACTTGGTGCACTACCAGTTCGGTACGACCACGATCCCTTTGCTCAGACTCTGCAAATTTCTGGTACTATAGGAGGCCTTCCAATGGACGCTTGCCACGTGTCTATTAAGAAGATTCGACCGTTGATGTCCTTCTTCTACAAATAGACGCTCAAGGACAACGGACGAATCACCGGTTACCAATCTTACTTGCTTACACTCTTGTACTTACTGATTTCTTAAATTCTTCAAGTTCAAGAGAGAAAGAATCAATTACTGTCTAGCTGTGAGAATATTGTAAGTTGAACAAAGATTGTTCTGTTCAATAGAGAGTTAGCTAGGTTAGTAAGCCGTATTTGATTCAAAGTATTTAGTGGATATCCTTCCGATTGTGGAAGAAGGGGTGACGTAAGAGGGTTTGCTCCGAACATCCATAAACAACTCTCTCTGTTCTTTACTTTCTATCTTTCATCTTTTATTGGTTCAAAGCTTCAAATTCGACGAACACTTTCGCACTTGAAACCGTTTCAAGAGTTCGAAAAATTTGTGAAGAATAGAAACAGATTTTAACTTCTAAAATCGAACTGAAGTGTATTAGTTGTTAACAATAGTCAGACCCTATTCTCTATTGATAGTACCGATCCTATCAGTTACTTTTTGTGCGTGTTCTAAGTATAGTAATGTGTACGCGGAATTCTAGTCCATCCAATAGAATATCAAAGCACAAATATGATATAAAAGGGGCTTACAAGTTATATTAGATTTGAGATTTATTATTGATGTTCTTGTGAGAGATTGTTTATATAAGAATTAAGGTTCATCAAAAAGAAATTTGGCATGAACGTCCTATTGTGATTTTATATGAATTTATTTGGATCTGGAATTTTAATGCAATGATGCATGCAAACTATTTTTACATACACAAGTAGATGGTCAACTCATTTTTATTTAAATTTAAATTGAGAAGAATTATTTAGTAGTTGGCACTAGGTTCATGGTACTTATAATAATAAGAGATATGTTATGCAAAGCCTTACAAAAGAAGTTTATAAACCCCATAATTTTGTGTATCATATAAAGTGTAAAAATAAAATTAAAATATCTCATAAATATTAAACAACCACCTACTTCTCCACGTAAAGAACTAGATGATCTTTCTTCCACAATTCTTTCAAGCACAAAAATAATTGCACCAAACATATAAATTAAACTACAAATAAAAATAAAATGAAAGCTCCACCGAGTAGATTCACTCCAATGCAATTACCAAAACTAGTTAATGCTTAGTCAGTATCACATTCATCCGAAGTTATCATAGGAGCAATTTCAATACTATCAGCCGGATGTAACTTCGAATTCCATTTGAAAAGAGAACTAATAAGATTAATAATGACGAATATTTTTGAAATAAAAAACATAAATCTTTTATAGAATCTCCAGCTAATGCTAATTGCAATGTATGATAAAATATTGTATATTATATGCATACCAACACTCTCAAATAAATAGAGCTTGAAGTCCATTCAAAGTAACAAACATGTTGCTATTATCGTCGTAACACTACCCTCTCATATTAGTGATATGCAAATTATATCGAGAAAGAACATCAGATTTATTTTTCTTCAATGTTGAAGTCGTATTGTTTGGAAAATGAACAATCTTAAAGAAACGTTCTCGTAATAAGCCAATACAATCAACAAATCTCAAAATAATTTTCATTCTTTATTTGAAGCATCTTTGACTTTATAAACTAAAATAAAAAATTTTGCATCTCCAATAAGTTTTTCTAATACTATATCACTAATATTAATATTCAATCGACCAATAAGTTTTACCATTAATATAAAATTATTACGAGTTTTAAAATTTGGAGATTCATCGTGACATCTATACGCACAAACTTACAAACTAAGCCATTGAATACTGCCAATTTTTCTTATAAGTCCAAACTGATTCTTATAAATTGTCAAAAATTTGGGCATTCAACATTTTGTCAATATCTCTAGTTACTTTCATCAAATCTTGAATATATTTTACTGCGTTACTATATGATTAAGTTGACATTTAACTCCATCGTTAATCCTCTTCCAATTATTAAATCCATTGATAGTGAATATAAGATTGAGAAATAATTTATTATACAAAAATAAGAAAAAAATAATGAATCATTTCATGAAGAGTACTTTAACTAAGGAAACTTTTCAAAGCACAAGTATTTAAATTTGCAATATTGAGGTTTTTACCCATATTGAGTTTTCGATACTATGCTATCTTACATTGATACAAATAAGCTCGCATAATTTCATCTTGTATATTAACGGGATGTTGTCATATGGCGATCAAAATTACGGGATCTCGTTCAAAAATATTAAGATCAATTTCAACTATTCGAGATTTAAAAACATATTACTTACATTGACTTTCCTCGATTGTTAACATTCGGTCATTATCCTAGGTTATGCTCGAAAATATATTGGGGGAAACAATAAACATTCCTACACTTAATGTGGTATACATAATATTTGTAGTTCCTTATTTTTTTTTATCATTTATGTCTTCCATAATAATGTATCATATACTCATTTAAGCATATTTTGGATTATTTGCTCATACTCTGACTTCTTGAGCCGAATGGAACTAGTTTTCACATAACACCGATAATCTTGGATATTATTATTATTGTTAAAAAATCATTCTTGCACAAGAAGTTTGTAGCCCGTAATTGAAATGTGTTCATTTTAGTCTCTCAATCTTATTAAATATAATTGCTTACTTTGTGTTGCTTTAGCCTAATGTAAATTCAAACGAAATGAAGTTACTTTAGATAATTGTATTGATTGTATTCATGCATTAAGTTAATTTATGGATTGGTTACTTAGTGTATTACTAAAAATGACATTGATTTAGGTATTTGAAGTGAAAATGACTTAATAAGTTAATGGTAATAAGTGTAAGTGATTTAGGTATTGTTATTTGAAATCATTTAATTTATCAATTAAATTTTAGTTGATTGAAGGATTTCAAATTTAATTACTTTAATTAATTTAAATACTTTATTATGTTTTTCGTTAAATTTACTTTTTCTTGGGAATTAAAGAAGAATTAGCATGACACCCCACATCCATGTCTCTCGCTTAACCTCAAAGCACTTCCATATAGAATCGAGCCCGTGACCTTTTTGTCTATTAAGCCGACTCTTATCATTGGGCTACCTTGGTGGGTGTAGTTGAATTGACTTAGATGAGCATAATACGTTAGCTGTATTAAATTTTATTTTATTTTATAATATGTGTTCATAATTTTAACATATAGTAAAATATATTAGCTCAAAATTTAAAAATTTAAAAATATTTAAATTCAAAAATTTAGTTACCTATCTTAAACGCGGATCTTAAGAAGATATAAACAAGAAATATTTTCCAATTTTCATTGCTCACCTCCTCTTATTGTCGTTCTTCAATTAGGTAAAAATATTCGAATCCAACACCCATAACGAGCAACTTTGTCTTTCTCCCTATGTAGAATGATAATCAACATTGCTTCTTTTATTGTCGATGATGAAGTTTTTCGTTCATTTAATTCAACAGATGATGAAGAATACGAGAGAAACTATTCTATAAATTGATGACAAATTGGTTGGTTTGACGAAGACGTTTATCTAGCGAGGCCAACATGGTAAGATCGTTCGTCGGCGATCAAATGTCTCTTCTTGATCAAGCCATATTCGTTTCTATGCCAGAATTGTCTTAAAGGAAAGAAGTCAACTTGTGAGCGAAGTAATGATTAACCATATAACAATAAAAATGTTCTCGTATCCGAGCATTAGAATGCAAATCATGGTTTTCTGGTTTTTGTTAGATATTTTGACTTGAAATAACATAAAATTTAAAATAAAATGTGATAGGATCGATGTTACCAATAGAGACTAGGGTCTTTCTATTATGAACAACTTACGATAAATTATTCGATAGTAATCCTGTGAGGGATTAATATATGTTTTTATTCTTCGCAAATCCTCCAAACACTTGGAATGGATTCAAGTGCGGAACTTTTGGCTGGATTTGAAGCTTTAGACAACTAAATGTAATTGGCAGAAAGTAAAGAACACAAGGAATTTTTATAGATGTTCGGAGTTAAAACTCCTACGTCACCCATTCTTTCACAACCGGAAGGATATCCACTAAAGACTTTGAATCAAATACAGCTCTCTGATCTAGCCAACTCTCTGTTGAAAAGACATTATGCAATTACAACTTAGATAGTAAGAGATTTAGTAGAAGATTTCAGACTTGTATGTTTTTCAGACCAGTAGTTCGACCGTTGTTCTTAAGCTTCTATATATAGTTGAAGTACACCAACGGTCGAATATTCTTTGAGGACACATGGCATACAAAACAGATAGCCTCCTATAGTACGAGAGTAAATCAGACTCTTAGAATTTAGATCGTGGCCATACAAAATAGATAGTGTACCGAATATCCTCTAATCTTGTCCAATATTGGAAAGGTGAATGAGAGATATCCGCGTACATGGAAATCATTTATTTGATGGAATTAACTGGATTGTCAGACTGTTGAAAGAAGTGGAGCAGACAACTCAGTGATCATGGTTAAACGGATGCTTCCTTCAGCAGCTGCTAAAGTAGGCATCAGACGTTCTTATTTAGACCGCGTCTAAAGGAATTAGACTTCCTCGTCTAACTACGCATCTCTTTAGATAACGTCTAAAGGAGTTAGACGTCCCCGTCTACTACGTTTCCTTTTAGACCGTGTCTAAAGGAGTTAGACGCCCTCATCTAACTACACTTCCCTTTAGACCATGTCTAAAAGAGTTAAACGTCCTTGTCTAACTACGCTTCCCTTTAGACGTCGTCTAAAGGAGTTAGATGTCCTTGTCTAACTATGCATCCCTTTAGACCGCATCTAAAGGAGTTAGACGTCAACGTCTAACTACGCTTCCCTTTAGACTGCATATAAAGGAATTAGACGTCCTCGTCTAACTACGCTTCCCTTTAGACCACGTCTAAACTAGTTAGACTTCCTCGTTTAACTACGCATCCCTTTAGACGACGTCTAAAGGAGTTAGACGTCCTCGTCTAACTATGCATCCCTTTAGATATCGTTTAAAGGAGTTAGACGTCCTCGTCTAAAGGAGTTAGACGTCCTCGTCTAAAGGAGTTAGACGTCCTCGTCTAACTACGTTTCCCTTTAAACCGCGTCTAAAGGAGTTAGACTACCTCTTCTAAATGAGTTAGACTACCTCGTATAACTACGTTTCCCTTTATACAATGTCTAAAGTAGTTAGACGTCCTCATCTAACTACGCATCCCTTTAAACAACGTCTAAAGGAGTTAGATGTCCACATCTAACTATGTTTCCCTTTAGACCGCGTCTAAAGGAGTTAGACTACCTCGTCTAACTACGTTTCCCTTTAGACAGCGTCGAAAGGAGTTAGACTATCTTGTCTAACTAAGTTTCCCTTTAGACAGCGTCTATGGGAGTTAGACTACCTCATATAACTACGTTTCCCTTAAGACATCGTCTAATGGAGTTAGACTACCTCTTCTAACTATGTTTCCCATTAGACAACGTCTAAAGGAGTTAGAATACCTTGTCTAACTATGTTTCCCTTTAGACAACGTCTAAAGGAGTTAGACTACCTCGTCTAACTACGTAAGACATCTAAGACTATCTACTTCAGACCGCGTCTAAATAAGCAAAGTCTTTTAGATTTGCGCTTGCACAAAACAAAAAGACAAATTAGCTTGATCATATTAGCATCATCAAAATTATGTTCCATGCCATAAACATTTTTTATATTCTCTTAAAATTAACCAAACTTTTTCTTTCTTAGTAACTTTCTTTCTTTCTTTTTATATTTTCCAACAATTTCCCCCTTTTTGATGATGATAAAACTCAACAACATCAGTTAAGTTGAGAACACAAATTAAAGCAAATACGAATACAGTAATTTAACCAAAGTATCAAACATTGTTCAGAGTACGAAATACAAGACAATAGATTTAAGATCTTTCCTTTTTAACACTTGGATTAGGACCTTGAAGAATATCTTCCCCGGTAAGAAGATTTTGTAGTCGAGCGATTTTTCGACCACCATGACCACCGCCTCTGTCTCCTCCAGGACCACAGTCACCTCTATCCGATTGGCAACTTTCTCTACCACCTTGAATGATTTTTTGTTTAGATCGTGTGCCATGAGTAGAAGTTGACCCCCCTTTATTGCTTCCTTCTCCCTTTCTCATTATCAGGGTTGGCAATAATGAGGGATCTTTCTTTTGCAGTTGTAGCATCATCATCTTCTTCATCCTAGAAACGCCTTGCAGAAGCATCGACTTTCTCTAGACGTTCGGCTTCTGCACTTCTCAACGAATTGGCAACCTCCAATACTTGAGACCGAACATATTCAATCATGGACCTTGTCTCTTGGTGAAGCACTAGATTGAATTTCTTTGATTCAACATGATTAGTAGATTGTTGTTTATGCAAGTTCTTCTCCAGCTTTTTGTACTGAGTATAGAGAAGATTAACTTCATATGTGTTTCTATTTATAATATTTTCTGTTTCCTTTTGAGTGGCAATAATGGAAGAGACGAGTTCTTTATTCGTTGCGGACCCCTTCTCAAGATTTTGTAGTCTGGACGACATGTCCATTATGTTCTTCTGCATAGCGTCTAGTGCCTCCATAAAGACATTGCAAAAACTTGCATTTCCGAGAGAAGCTTCTTCAGATGAAGGAGGAGTAGAGGATACAACATGAGAGTGTGCTAGAACGGAGCGAATAGAATCAACATTCAGATTTTCCTGAATTGAATTCTTTGGTTCCTTATCATGAGTGGGTTCTAGGGGAGCATCCTTCATAGTCCCAGAGTCATTTCTGTCGTTTTTGATCTCACCATCCAACTGATTGGCAAAGCCAGAAATGTTCGAATCTTGAGGAGGATCTTCACAAAAATATTCATGAAGAGATCCGACTATTCTTATAGAAGATAGGTGACGAGTGTTTGTAGCAGAGGGCAATCTTTATTCTGAAGATGAAGAGGAATTAACTTTTTCGGACTTTAAAGCTCATCTGGAATGTCCCCCCTCAACAGATGGAATCTTCTCTTGATTAGATGGCTTCAAGGGTTCCCCCTCAACTGGTGGCGACTTTATTTCTTCAGAAGAAGGAAGAATTTTGGACGTTTATTTTTTACTATCATGCATCTTTTCAGTCTCATGGGCATCTACTTCCTCTTCTTCGAGGATTGGAGGATCTTGTCGAGTTTAAGACTGAGGCAGAGTCTACTCATGATCAGAAAGGGGGTGACGCTTGCCTGGTGGAGAAGGAATGTCATTAGAGCGAATGATCGGTTCCTCCTCATCTTCTCAATTTAACTCTACTCCAAATGATTCAGAATGGAAGATTGTAGATCTGGAAGATCCTGTACCATGAGCATATTGGAGGACAGTAGAGAATTAGGCATTCATGAGAAGATCAAGTCATTTAAGAGCCTTTTCCTCTGAGTTGGCATCCATGTTGAAGAAGTTGAAATTTGCTTTTCTTGCCTCAAGTAAAGGAAAAATGGAACGTCCCATTGCATTTTCCACGACGAGTTCTCTTCTTTTATGCGCCTCATGGACACTTGCTGTTTTCCCTATTTGAGAACACGCTTCTCCATTCTCACCAATTCTTTCCGTTATGTTACAATCTTCTTGCTCGCGATGATTTCATCATATTGTGAAACGAGTCTGTGATTCATCTAGGTGTCGAAGGCTTCGATCTTCACAATAACTTTTACTTAAACCTCCTCCATAATGAGGTTGTAGATAAGGTTGGCTTCTGAAATATTTTCCGAAATGTCTTCAGCAACACCTTTTCCTTTTCTAGGAATTTCAGATGGTTTGGGAGTAGGCATTGGTTCTCTGAAAGAGATGCCTGGAGCCCCTCAGACTGCTCTTAGAATTTTTAAAGGAGAGAGGGCCTTTTGGAATGCACCTTCTAAAAATTTAGTTAAAACTCCAGTTGCGTTCTAAATAGGTAGTTCTATAGAAGTCTCATCAACTGACATCGCAAGATTTGTCTAAATGGGTGCTTGTTCGGATGCAAAACATCAGTAGACATAGGAACTTCTACCTACTCTATTTCAACTATAATATTAACATTACCAGCAATAGCATCCGCAACTATCGGTTCATCAAGGAAAGCAGACATGTTTTCCCTATTAATTCATTAAATATTTTGACCAACTAGCTCAACAGTTTATCCTTCCGCTTGTTCCACCATTGGAACATCAACATTTGGCACTACGAACGTAGGAGTAGAGGAGGTTACCTTAGATGTCGTTTTGGAAGCTTTAGACGCCTTCGTCTGATCAGAAACATGAGTAGACGACTTAGCCCGCTTCTTCATTGGGCTGGATGATGGACATGGCGAGAAAGAAGAAATAGGGACAGCCGCGATAGGGGTACTCACGTTTCTTGACTTTTTAGGGATGGACTCGACTACTCCCGAGTGCTTAATAGACACCCTCTTTTGGCTATTGGAGCTTGCAACGGACTCCATGAATGATGATTTAGCCCTCTTAGCACTCGTCATGCGGCTTGAAGTCGCTAGTCGCTTAGACCTAGTGATCGATTGACCATTCCACTCGTCTATTGACCGGAAGATTCAGGATTCAACTCCTTCGAGAGTTTCATCCTACCAAGGAGCTCCTTACTAAGATGTCAATAAATATTCGACAGGGGTTAATGACTGCACCCCTACCCATAGGGACACTCAGATGCTCCAAGAGCCAACCGAGTTGGATTGAAAAGCCCGCACTCTACTTGCTTTTTGAAGAGACCATCTAGCAGAGAGTTGAGAACAGAGTAGATGCCCAGTTGATTGGCATTCCTCTAGTTATAGCTACCATGTAATCAAACCTGTCTTGGGTGTACAGGTCAAAGGACCCTTCCCTTGCCTGAAGTGTCTTCGCGACAACGTCGTTCAGAAAGTAGAAATGGGGCTTTAACGCTTTCTTCTCCCCATTGATGTTGATAGGATTATTGTTGTTAGAGAAGGCGATCTGCATGTCTGAGATAACCTTATCTGGAATCGCAATGTCAAAGGTATGACCCTCAGAAGGAAGTTCGAAGAACCTGGTGAAAATGGACTTAGAGAAGGAGATGTTAGCGCCATTCACCATTGGCTCGACAAAATCTTCAACCACTTTTCCTATCTTGAAGAACTCCCGGACTTCTTCTTTATATAGAATAAACGGTCCTCTGAGAAATCTTTTAAGGCCAGATGCCTCCAAAGACTTGAACACCTCTACACTATCTTGTTGATCAATGGTGTAGACCGAATCAAAGTCTAACTGTAAGATATTGTGAGAGAGAGAGGTAATTTTCTTAGCAGTCATCTTTGAGTATGAGAAATGGAGTAGACAAGCAAGATTTGGATTTCTTTTAGAGAGAAGGCAGAGATTAAACTAGGGATTTAAGATTGCAAATAGCGTAAAAACCCTTTAGACATGCAAGATGTCTTTAAATAGAATTTGAACGGTCACATGTTCAAAAGGCATCATTTGAATTAATGCCATCATTTAATTTTAAAAGGCTTTTCCCAAAAGCCGTCATTATTAACTATATTTTACCAAATTCCAAGTAATTACAAAGTCGTGAGGTTATTAACTAAAGGGTATATTAGTCATTTTCTTAACATTGACAGACACGTGTCCTTAAGTTATTCGATCTTAGAATATGACTGTTTTACTGTTTGAGCGGGAAAAATTGAATGACAGTGCATATTAAACTGACAACTGTCTTTGATTGGTCTGAAGATGAGAAGTCTAAAGTCACACGTAGTTAAACGTCTAACATGCTATCCACATACCTTGCTTCTAAGTTGGGTAGACATCTGTTCAAACAGCGTCTAACTACACCCGTCTACAAGCGTCTAAACATACATCTTTTCAGATGGCCTCTAACTACGCTCGTCTACTAGCGCTTTAGATGTCTTTCTAAAAAGTAGACGTCTAACTAGACTTAATTTGCAAGTTGCTTAAGGAAATGTTTGTCTAATTACGTAGCTCCTTTAGACTACTGATCTAATCTGATCAATTGAGACCTCCATCTTTATAAGTCCTTCTGATTATTTATTTATTTATTTTAAATATTAACAAATTTCCCTTCAATTTGTGCATGTTTTTTTAAGAACTAAATAATTTAGAGGTCAAGACCAAAACCATTTTAAGGAAAGAAGACTTAGTCTTGGGAGTGGCCTTGGGAGCACATCTTCCACTTGCGGAGCATACCATTAGAAGAGTATGCTTCCGAGTTCCTCCATACAACTGACCTGTTGCACCTATAAAAATACATATTTATAACTTGGTACCCACATTCACTTGGGTCCTCGGTCAATCAGTCCCTTAGTAATACATATTAAGTTATCCTGATAGATTTCCCTTGTTGTGTTGTGATTAATGCATATGACATAGGCTTAGCAGATTTCTTTCTGCTAGCAACTGAATTGTTAACCTTAGAGGATGATTTTTGGTTAAAACTCCTTAACTTCTTGTCAGGTTTTGTTTTGCCAGACTCGCTGGGTGCTTCCTTCTTAGATTTCAGTCAGCCTACAATTGGCTTGCCATAAGTAATCTCATCATTTAAGGTTAAGTCTACACAGTTTAGATCAGTTCTTTATTAGTTAGACTACCCCTGACAAAGCTTATAGACTTAAGCGTATCTTCCACTAGGTTTAACTTCTTAGATGACTGATCTGGGATACCATTGTGAAATCCTAAACTAGATTTACATCCGACATGCCTCGACACACTAAGTTGTTGTTTGACTGCGTCTCTAGACCTTGTCTAGGAACTGACCATATATGTCAACCGTTTGTTTTCAGAAATCAGTGTTTGAACATTTTCTTGAGTTTCTCATTCTCGGTTTAGTGCTCGAAAACTTCGTTTTCGAAAACTTTTGATTCAGAAGGTTGAGATGAAAAAGAGTTATCAGTTTCATATCTTAATCTCATTTCATTACAAGAGTCTGGAAACTTCTTGTACTCAATGATCATGTCATTAAGTGCATCAGTTAATTAATCTCTTATAAACTCTACAGAGGAGAAGTCAAATACCTATGATTTTTCCTCTGCCATGAAGCAAGTGACTTCTTCATCATCATTATCGCTGGATGATTAGTCATCTAAGTCTCTGTAGGGACACTTGACTTTGCTGTCAGCTGCCATGAGAGCCTTCAGCTCTTTCTGGTTGTCCTTCTTCTTCTCATCACGCTTTGGCTTCCTGCACTCCGACTTGAAGTGTCCTCGTTTATTACAATTAAAACACTTTAAGTTAGCCTTATAGTTATTCTTATCATCACTGTTAGTATTTGAAGAGTTTAAGTTAGAATTGCCCTTCTTCATGAATTTTTTGAATTTATTTACGAAGAGAGCCATGGCACCTCCGCTGATCTGCTGTGCAGCAGTCTTCACATTAGTGGCAACATGTATCTTCTCAGTAGTCACCAACGCCTTAGTCGCAATAGCCAATGTGGAAAACTCCTCTTCATTTGTAGGGTTTATTTCAAAATCATAGGCCTTCAGATCGGATAGCAAGTAAAAGAGCTCCATCTTGTTGAGATCTTTGGACTCCCTCATCGGCATAGTCTTGATATCCCACTCCCTAGGCATAGCACGCATGAATTTGATTGTAACCTTTCTATTGTTGTAAGTCTTGCCCAAGTTGGAAAGAGTGGTGATAATTTTGTTGAATCTCCCATCAAATTTAGACATCATCTCTCCGAGACGCAAGTTGATGTTATCAAACTGCTCTGTGGCAATCATGAGTTTGTTCTCTTTGGTTTGCTCGTTGCCTTTACAGAGTTGAATCAACCTCTCCTAGATTTCTTTGTCAGAGTTGCATGATATAATGTAGTTGAACATGTTGTCATCCAGATTTTTATACAAAATATCCATGGACAAGTTGTCGAGGTTGTTCTTCCTCTTGTCTTCATTTATCCACTCAGATCTGTCTTTCTCAATCTTTATAGGACCTTCGGTGATGACAAGCCACATGTCATCATCTATAGAAGATAGATGAGCATTGACTCTATTCTTTCACACGACATAGTTTTCTTTTGAGAACATGGGAACTTTGGTTGTGGTAGCCATATAAATGATCCGGGTTCTTGTTGGTACTTGAGAATAGAAAACGAGGCTCTGATACCACTTGATAGGATCAGTGTTACCAATAAAGACTAGGTCTTGCTATTGTGAACAGACTACGATAAACTCTTTGATATTAATCTTGGAGGGATTAATATAGGTTTCTATTCTTTGAAAATCCTCCAAACTCTTGAAACGGATTAAAGTGCAGAACTATTCGTTGGATTTGAAGCTTTAAACAACTGAATGTAAAATGACAGAAAATAATAACACAAGGAGTTTTATGGATGTTCGGAGATAAAACTCCTACGTCACCCCTTACACCATAACTGGAAGGATATCCGCTAAAGAATTTGAATCAAATACAACTCACTGATCTAGTTAACTCTTTGTTGAGTAGAACAACCTCTGTTCAACTTAAAACATTGAGGTTTCTCACAGAAAAGACAATATACAATTACAATGTCATCACAACTTAGACAATAAGAGATTTAGTAGAGTATATCAGACTTGTAAGTTTTTTAGACCAGTACTTCGACCATTGTCTTAGAGCTTCTATATATAGTTGAAGTACACCACCAATCGAATATTCTTTGAGTACACGTGGCATGTGTCCATTGGACAACCTCCTATAGTACGAGAGTACATCAGATTCTGAGAATTTGGATCGTGGCCATACAGAACAGATAGTGCGCCAAATATCCTCTAATCGTTTCCTGTATTGGAAAGGTGAGTGAGAAATATCCGCGTACATGGCAATCATTTATTTGATGGAATTATCTGGCTTGTCAAACTATTGAAAGAAGTGGAGCATACAACTAAGTGATCGTGGATAGACGGATGCTTTCTTCAGACAACTGTTAAAGCAAGGCATCAGACGTTCTTCTTTAGACCGAGATTGCGTCTAAAGGAGTTAGACGTCCTCGTCTAACTACGCATCCCTTTAGACAGCCTGTAAAGGATTTAGACGTCCTCGTCTAACTACGCTTCCCTTTAGACCGCGTCTAAAGGTGTTAGACGTCCACATCTAACTATGCTTCCTTTTAGACCGCGTCTAAAGGAGTTAGACATCATCGTCTAACTACGCATCCCTTTAGACCGCATCTATATGAGTTAGACGACCTCGTCTAACTACGCTTCCCTTTAGAAAGCGTTTAAAGGAGTTAGACGTCCTCGTCTAACTACGCTTCACTTTAGACCGCGTCTAAAGTAGTTTGATAGGATCGGCTTAATCAATAGAGATGGGAGTCTGGCGATTGATGAAGGTTTATGAAAAATGGTTTGAAAGAAATCTTGTTAGGGATTTAATTCACTTTCTATTCTACGCAAACTCTTGTAAACACTTGAAACAGAATCAAGTGCGGAATGTTTACTTAGGTTTGAAGCTTAAGATGAAAAATGAGAAGATGACAAAAAGGAACAACACAACAATTTGTTTATGGATGTTCAGAGCTCACTATTGAACAGAACACGCTCTATTCAACTTACAAGATGAAGAATATCATTCAGCTAAAAGATGCTTTGATTCTAAGTCTCTCTTGATTAACACACAGTACAATCAGGAAAGCAACTTCACAATATGAATGTTCAAGGGCTTGATTTATCAGTAAGCAAGATTATCGACTGATTTCTCTCTCTGTAATTCCGGTAGTTCATTTGTTGTCCTTAGGAATCTTTAAATATGCATAGATACCAACGGTCGAATCTTCAGAATGATACGTGGAACTCTTCCATTAGAATGCCTCCATAGTACACAACAGACTCTGAATACAAGGATCGTGGCCGTACACAACAGGTAGTGCGTAGAATATTCTTCAGAGATTTACCTGCAAAACAAGTAGGGGGAAGGATATTCGCTTACGTGTAATTAGTTAATTGGTTGCATAGAGCTGTCGTACTGATCTTCACAAGAACATGGAGCAGAAGTAGCTAACAGCTATAGCACGTGGGTAGACGGGTGCTAGCTTCAAACAACTGCCTAAGCAAAGCAATTAGACGCATTTCAATTAGTCGACCTCGTCTAATGAAATCAAATGTCCCCGTCTAATAACAGAATCCATTAGACCACCTGGTCTAATGGGATTAGACTTACGTCTAGTTACAATTACTTCAAACTAATATGAAGGAGTTAGACTGCACATCTAACTTTCATAAGTTAGACTACACAACTAACTTTCTCTTTCTATTAGACTGTACGTCTAACTCCGCTGAGTTAGATTGCACGTCTAATTTCGTTCCACTTCAGACTAATCTGAAGGAGTTAGACTATACGTCTAACTTTCACAATCCATTAGACTACACGTCTAACTCCGCTGAGTTAGACTGCACGTCTAATTTCGAGATCTATTAGACTGCACGTCTAACTCCGCTGAGTTAGACTGCACGTCTAATTACGAGATCTATTAGACTGCACGTCTAACTCCCCTGAGTTAGACTGCACGTCTAATTAAGAGATCTATTAGACTGCACGTCTAACTCCACGAGTTAGACTACACTCTAACTCCGCTGAGTTAGACTGCACGTCTAATTACGAGATCTATTAGACTGCACGTCTAACTCCACGAGTTGGCACAATCGGCACGATCGGCACATTCGGCACGATCGACACGATCGGCACGAACAACACAAACGACACGGATTCTCGCAGCGACCGTGCTTCTACATCGGAAGTCAGCCGCCATCCTTCAGCACCTTCGATCGGTTGTCGTGCTCCCTCTGGAACGTGTTCTGTTGTGCAAGGAATGGTCGCGGTCATCTTCTCTTACCGTTGACCAGAGCATTTCGTCAAACCCCCTTCTGTAGAGACTTGACGTCGAATCGGCGTCGGTCGCCCTCCTCTTCTCACTTTTCATTTACAAGTTAGTTCGGACCTCGGTCGGGACATCAAACCACACCGCGAGGCGCGGGTAGGTCTCCATTGAACTTCTTTATCGCCGTTTGAATCAAGTGTTCGGTCTGGAGGAAGCTTTCGTAGCTACAGACCGTTCCAAAATTGCTTAAACCCTTTCTTGTTTGAGCAATTGTTTTCAAGCCCCTGTTCCGGTGAGATTGGTTTCCAATCGTGCTGTTTGCGCCCACCCTTTGCTTTAGAATTCCAACCTCCGTGGCTCCTTTGAAGCGAAATAAAGTCGATCCTAGAGAGCGAATATACTTTTATCAGGGGAAAAAGATTCAAGTTGTACAAGTGGAGCGAGGAACTTAATACTAATCATAGACCGCCTGAACTTGAACAAATCTGGGTGAATTTCAAGAATGTTCCACCACACATGTGCAACCCGATGGGTCTGGCCTATATTTCAAGCATTATAGGCAAACCACTTATGTTTGACCCAACAATGGAAGGCTACGAGCGTGCATCTGTGTCCAGAGTTAGTGTCGAAATCCATCCAAGTAGCTCTCTTCCAATCAAGCTTGAACTTAAAGATAGACTGGGAAATTTATTTGACATTGGAGAACAATACGAATGGAAACCAAATCGATGTATATGGTGTAGCACTTTCACACACGCTACGAATAAATGTCCAGTCAATAATAATCTAAAATCGAAGGCCAATAACAACACTCAAGTAAGCGATATCAATGACTCTAACCAGGCTTAGGTTGAGAGAAATGTGAACAAGTCTGAACTTAACAGCAATAAACGCACTAAGAATGATAAGATGGGCAACCAAAACAAGAACAGATAAGGATAAGGAAGAAGATAGGAAAAATAATGAAGTGGGTAAGGGTACAAGCTGGCCCTACTAACGTTGATCATATTGGTCATGTTCAGGGCACCGGTCCTAGAGATTCTGTTTTCTCAAGAATAGGTCCTGTTCAAAATGTTAGTCCTGGTCACGGTATCGGTCCTGATAAAGTTGGACATAGACACACCGATCCTAGAGCTTCTCATAAAGCTATTGTTCCTAGCCATATTGACCATATTAAGCCTGGTCTTGGACTTGTTGATTATGAAACTACTCAAGCTACCGAACTTGCTACTACAGGTCCTGATGGAAAATGTGCAACCATTGCTGATCCCGGCTATATTGGTCCTTATACTGGCACAAGTCCTATTATTGTGGATGATACTATTTTTGGTACTAACTCCACCGATCCCAATACTGATCAAAGAACTGGTCTTGATGTAACTACATGTCCTAGTTCTAAAGTTTCTGAAATTCAAAGATCTATGGGACGGGGAATACTTGGCCCATATGAAACAAGCAAAATTGGATCTGAAGGCACTCCAATAGGTCGTGAGTCTACTCTTCAAAGTTCTAGGAATGCAAGCAGGAACCGAAAAAACAATGTCATCAAAATTCGAAATGACCTGATCCTTGGGCTCAGAGCCACCTTTCGAGATGATGAACAGGAGAATCTTGGAATAAGTAATAAATAAGCTCTTGAGAATGGACTAGGAAATCTTGGGTTTTGTGAAATCAAAAGATCAAGTACAGAAGAAGACAATTTGGTCTTGAATAAGGCAGTGAGCCTTAGTTCTGAAATAGGGCGAATTAAAACCGATAACAAACATGAATCCAGTAGTGAAGAGGTTCAAAGTCAGAAAAGACCTACTAAAGCAGAACAAGATGAAAATCGAAGACAAAGTAGAAAGATCATGGATCCAGAAGCTACTAAATCTATCACGGGAGAAGATGAGATCTACATGAGGCAACCCTCACTCAATGGCAATAGCATTCCATGTAATCAAACTGTAACCATTGAGGATAGTGAGGCAAGTGATGCTTATGATTTCTCTGATGAAGAGGTCCAGGACAGTCTGGAAAGTCAAGAACCCAACACTTATATTCATTCATGAATATAGTGACATGGAACATAAGGGGACTCAATGACCCTCTAAAATGTAAAGAAATCAGGAGGATCATTGAGAATCAGAAGATCACTATTATGGGTATTCTTGAGACAAAAGTCAAAAGTCGGAATGTTAAGAAGGTTAGCAAACTGTGTATTGATAGTAGCTGGGAAATCATTCACAACTCAAATGACAAAACGGGCAGAATCTGGGTTATTTGGGATAACAAAGTTGTTGAGGTGATGACTCTCTTTTCGAATGATCAAGCAATCCTAGTGGAGGTCAAAGACAGAATCACAAAAATCGTGTTTAATCTTGCTATTGTCTATGATAGCCACTCAAGCACTGACAGAAGACTCCTCTGGAATTGTCTTAGAAACTGGATCGGTATTGATAAATTTTGGGCTGTCCTTGGTGATTACAACGTAACAAGAAACGAATCTGATGATTGACTTTAATGACTACATCAGAGATATGGGTTGTATTGAGCCTACCAATTCTGGAAACTTTTTCACTTGGTCTTCTACGAGAGGGAATGAGCAAATTAGAAAAAGTAGAATTGACAGATGTCTGGTAAATGAGAACTGGATTAACCAATTTCCGAGAAGTCAACTTCATGTTTTGAATTCGGGTATATCTGATCACCGCCCGATTAAATTGTTCTGGGAAAAGAAAGAAAGGTTCAAAAGGCCCTTTAAATTTTTCAATTTCTGGATGGATAATGATAAATTCAAGGGTATTCTCGAAAGCGTATAGTCAACAGATGTCAGAGGTTCCAATATGTATAGGGTTTCTGAGAAGCTTAAACTCCTGAAGAATCATCTCCAAAGCTTTGACAAGAAGAAGTTCAGCAATATCTCAAATAGAGTTCTGGCTGCTAGAGAAGAACTGGAAGAGGTTCAGAAAAAATTATTAAGGGATGATGGTGATGAACAACTCATTGAAACAGAAAGATATGCGTTTGAAAACTTCAGAAAACTGAGTCTGCTTGAAGAGAATTTCTTTAGACAGAAATCAAGACAGAGTTGGCTTTCGTTGGGTGACAAAAACACAGCTTTCTTCTACAGAAAATGCAAGGCTAGAAACATGAAAAACAATGTGTACAGGCTGAAGAATAATGATGGTGAATATGTTAGGGTCAAAAGGGTGTCCAAGATCTGGCTATTGATTTCTATAAGCAGCTTATGGGTACACGAAAGTAGCATCAAAGTCACCTGAATACCTTGTATCAAATTATTGATAGGAAAATCTCTGCAGAAGATAGTCGCGATTGATAAGGGTGGTCACGAAGATTGATGTTAAAGAAGCTCTGTTTAGTATTGATGGGAATAAAAGCCCGGGTCCTGATGGGTTTAATGCACAGTTCTTCAAAGATAATTGGTCGGTTGTGGGTAAAGATGTTACTGATGGGGTTCTAAAGTTTTTCAAAAACAGGAAGATGTTAAAGCAATGGAATATAGCGGTCCTAACCTTGATCCCCAAAACTGCGGTACCTGAGAAAGTACAAGATTTCAGACCAATTTCCTGCTGCAATGTGATTTATAAAATAATTTGAAAAATCATTTCTAAACGTTTTAAAAATGTAATAGGAAAAATAATAAATCTTAATCAATATGCATTCATCTCCGGTAGGACAATCTCTCATAATATTCTTCTCATGCAGAGCCTATTAAAAGGCAACGGGAAAAAGAAAATATCCCCGAGAGAGGCTTTCAAAATAGATATCAAGAAAGCTTTCGACTCTGTTAGATGGGAAGCCATTCAAGACTTTCTAGTTGTTTCTGCTTTTCCTATGATTTTTATCGATTAGATTATGCAATGCGTTTCATCATCCTGCTTTGTTGTTATCGTCAATGGAGTCCACAGAGGTTATTTCAAGGGTGAAAACGGAGTAAGGCAAGGGGACCCCCTCTCTTCTTACCTTTTCATAGCTATCATGGCGATCTTTGAGAGCATCTTCGCGATGTTCCGAAAGAATCGTCCATTCATCTTTCACCCATTCTGTGAGGTAGAGGAGGTAACACATTTATGCTTTGCTGACGATTTGTTCATTCTAGCGCACGCAGACGTTGATTCCATTAAAAATATTAGGGCTGCACTAATGTTCTTTTCTGAGGTAACAGGTTTAACTATTAATGAAAGCAAAAGTGTGGCATTTTATGGAGGCGTGAAGGACGAAATAAAGCAGGACATCTTCAACATCATGGGCATCAAGGAAGACAGCTTTCCCATAAGGTACTTAGGAATTCCGTTAACTGCGAAGCAAATCGAGATCTCACACTGCAAGCCGCTGATTGAAAAGGTAAAAAACACGATATCTGGCTGGGCAGAAAACTATCTTATGCAGGGAGGATCGAACTTATCAAAACCGTGGTTATGGGCATAGTTGGCTATTGGGCGCAACAAATGGTCATTCCGAAGAAGCTAATGAAGGAACTTGACACGCTGATGAGAAACTTTATCTTGGGTAGTCAAATGGACCACTCTCTACAAACCGAAGGACGAGGGAGGCATCGACTTGCAGAACTGTATCGAGTGGAACAAGGCTCTAACCTTCAAGCATCTGTGGGCTTTTGAGCGTAGTCAGGAGTCACTATGGATCAAATGGGTGCATACGAGGTTTATGAAACAATGAAACCAGCATCTGGACCTGCAAAATTCACGAAGGTATGAGCTGGTCTCTAAAAAAGATTCTTAAACTAAGAAGCGATATTGCAGATCTTTATGACATCCGACTAGGGGACGAGAAAGACACTCTATTTTGGCACGAACCTTGGTTTGAAAACCAGCATATCATCGACAAGGAGGAGTTTCAAAATACTCGTATTAGAAGGGACTGCGCAAAAGCGAAAATCAGAGATATCAAAGACGGGAATTGGAACTTGCTCTAGAGAAGAATTCCAGAAGGTAAGAGGATACTTGATCATATAAGTAACATACAACTACATGACAAACCGGATATTCATGAATGGAAAGCTGAGGACAATGGGAAGCTGATATTGAAGAAAATATGGGAGGTAATCCGGGAAAAAGCGCAGAAAGTAGAATGGGCTCCTCTTGTATGGTCAACGAAGATTATCTCTCGACACCAGTTCATCTTATGGCTCGCCTTCTGGGAAACACTCAGCACTCGTGATTGTATCACTAAGTATATGAGCATCCCGGACGCGAGCTGTCTTCTATGCATAGGAAATGAAGAAACCATAGATCACCTATTCGGGAGCTGCTGTATTACTTCGGAGCTTTGGGACAGATTCTATAAAATCCTGGAGCTGATTAGTTTTCCGAGCGAATGGAATGAAATCAAAGAAGCAGCACTACTCATAGCCAAGGGAAATAGATTTGCAACAAGCGTGTTCAAGTGTGGCTTTGGAGCAGTGGTGTATAACATTTGGCAAGAACGGAATGCAAAGGTATATGACAGAACCCGCAGGAGCATTGACGAGTTATGGAAAGATATTGTATCGGATTGCAGCGCCCTCGCGGGAACGTGGAGAAGAATTCCAAGCACGGAGCAGAACTGAAATATCTGCAGGAACTGGAATTTACCGTTTTTTAAACTCACTAGAATTGAAAGCATTGTAAATAGATAATTCATTTACGTTTTTAGCTTTTTAGATTTTATTCAGAATGTTACGACTTCAAAATCATTCTAGGACTGTCTATAATAATCTCTTAAACTCGTGATTTTTTTTCCCGATTTTGGGAATTTTTAATGAAATGATGCTAAGTCGTTTCCCCCCCCCCAAAAAAAACTCCACGAGTTAGACTGCACGTCTAATTATGAGATCTATTAGACTGTACGTCTAACTCCACGAGTTAGACTACACGTCTAATTACGAAATCTATTAGACTACACGTCTAACTCCACTGAGTTAGACTGCACGTCTAATTACGAGATCTATTAGACTGCACGTCTAACTCCACGAGTTAGACTGCACGTCTAATTACGAGATCTATTAGACTTCACGTCTAACTCCACGAGTTAGACTGCACGTCTAATTATGAGATCTATTAGACTGTTTGTCTAACTCCACGAGTTAGACTGCATGTCTAATTACGAGATTTATTAGACTGCATGTCTAATTACGAGATTTATTAGACTGCACGTCTAACTCCACTGCGTTAGACTACACGTCTAATTATGAGATCTATTAGACTGCACGTTTAACTCCACGAGTTAGACTGCACGTCTAATTACGAGAACAATTAGACTGCACGTCTAACTCCACGAGTTAGGCTACACGTCTAACTCCACGAGTTAGACTGCACGTCTAATTCTACGAGTTAGACTGCACGTCTAACTCCACGAGTTAGACTGCACGTCTAATTACAAGATCTATTAGACTACACGTCTAACTTCACGAGTTAGACTGCACGTCTAATTACGAGATCTATTAGACTGTACGTCTAACTCCGCTGAGTTAGACTGCACGTCTAATTAATACATCTAATACCAAATCAATTTAATGCGCCTCATTAGAACCAAGTCTAATTAAATCTTATTTTGATAACCTGCATCAAGAACAGTTGGATGTATATATAATCCATTCATCATTTCATCATCAAAATTCCAGTAGTCAAATTATTTCAACACATGGTCAAAATAATTTGACCCAACAATTTCCGCATTTTTGATGATGAGATTGAAACCTGGCATAGATAACAAATTAAGCATTCATCATATAAATGCAAACAAACCCCTGTTTCCATGCAAATATTTTCAGACACACATCATTTAGAATATCAAATTCATAAACCCACAAATATGAGTGTTTTAAGAAGAAACACACAAAACATTGTTCCAAAGATAGTAGAGATAAGTTCACAACAAAACATCATCAAAATATTTTCAAAAACTTTATCTAAAATGAAAATAAATTCTATCCTAATCTTCTTCTTCTTCTCCTTAATCATTTTTTTGGAAAGGATATTCTTCAGCCTAAGAGGTCTCTAAGACTGCGGTTAGAGGAGGGTTGGAAATATCTCTTTTCCTTTTCTTGGACTTGAACCTTTTCACCCTGAGAACATATTCAACAACCTTCTGGTTGTTCATAGTTTTGGAAGGAAGGTGAAAACTTTTACCGGGTTGATCCAGAAGAAAGCAAAGGAAAGCGCTGAGAGGACCGTCAAAACAAAAGATAGTTTTCCGGGCAACGACCATTCTGATAAGGTTTCCGAAGAGGAAGCTTGTCCAGTTGACGGGCACACCCCTTGTGATAGCCACCATTATCTCGAAAACCTTAGTACAATACTTGTAGGAAGATTCTTTTGCTAGAAGAGATTTAGATATGATTTCTCTTAGAAGAGCAAACTCATCTTTCAGAAGACTTTTCTTCCCGTGAATATCCATTTGAAGAGAATCAGAGAAGACTTTCATCATAGTAAACATGATTTTAGGAGGGGAACGAGGAAACTCGTGAATACCTACAGTGGGAAGTTGGAATAACATACCGAATGATTCTTCGGATATGCAAATCATCTGGCCCATGAAAATCTCAACAACGATCTTATCCTGATAGAAACCGGCTGTTTCGAAAAATTCACGAACCAACTGTTCGTGATAGAGATGATGAGGGGTGAGGAATTTTCTCAACCTGGAGGCTTTCAAGGATTTAAACATCTTATGCATACTAGGAGATTTCAATGTTGAAACTGATTTGAAGTCCACTTGAATAGATTTTGGTGAGAAGGAAGACATTTCGACTAGGTGAACAAGAGCTAGACGATTCAAATTCTAGAGAGAGAGAGACTCGGATTCGGAAAAGTTTAACCATTTGAGCAATCCTATTTATTAAATATTAAAAACCTAGCGTGTACTTAATATGCAATGATCATTTCTACCGTCAAAAATTCAGAAATCTGTTTCCAAGAGACGCAACATTTAATATTAATCATGAATATGCACAGTTAATACTAAACGTATAGATTAAAGTTATCAGAAATATTAGTCATTTTTCATGTATTGAGAGACATGTGTCTTCAATCATTTTGAGGAATGACTGATTTTATTTTTGGCGGGAATATGTACATGAACAGATACTTAATCAAAGGACAGTTGTCCAAATAGCCAGAAGATGAAGGATCCAATTACACAAGTAGTTAGACTTTTATTCTTCTTTTCACATTTTCAATTTCCATTTAGAAATCCATCTATTAGACGTATACGTTTAATTATGCAAAAACATCACATACAATACGCGTGTCTGGTTAGACGTGAGCATCCTTTTGTTCATGACGTAAAAACGTCTAACGTTTATTAGACGTATGCGTCTAACCATGCAGGTTAAATAACCAAGACAAATATTCCAAAGGAAAATTAAACTTCTAAAGTAGACGCACGTCTAAGTAGTTGTGTTTCTAAAATCCTTAATCCTTAAGACGTATTAACACCTCTGTTTTTCATGTCTGCTCAGTTACGTTTTGAACAATACGTTCCCCCTCAACTTATGCACGTAATCACATAAATTAAGATCAACAAGACCTAAAATGTTTCTAAAGTGAGAAAACTTAGCTTCGGGCAGAGGTTCGTGAAGATATCTGTCGTTTGTTGATCTGTGGGAACATATTCAAGACAGATCTGCTTCTGATTGACGTGTTCTCGGATAAAATGATGCCTGATTTCGATATACTTTGTCCAAGAATGCAAAACTGGATTGTAGGTGATTGCGATAGCACTAGTGTTGTCGTAGAAAATTGGAGATTCATCAGCCTCAATCCCGTAGTCCATGAGATGTTGTTGAATCCATAGGAGTTGAGAGCAACAGATACCAGCTGCAAGATACTCTACTTCAGCTGTAGACGTGGCAACTGATGTCTGCTTCTTGCTGAACCATGAGATTAAACGATCCCCAAGGAACTGGCAAGTTCCACTCGTACTTTTTCTATCAATTTTGCAACTTGCATAATCTGCATCTGAGAAACTAGTGAAATTGAAACTGGAATCCTTCGGATACCACAGTCCCACATTTTGAGTTCCCTTTAAGTATTTAAGAATACGTTTAGCAGCAATAAAATGAGAAAGTTTAGGATTAGCATGAAATCTGCTACAAACTCCAACTGCAAATTGAATGTCTGGCCTACTAGCAGTTACATATAGTAAGGATCCGATGAGTCCTCTTTGTGCTGTTACATCAACAATTTGACCACCTTCATCTTTATCCAGTTTACTAGAAGAACTCATTGGAGTGGATGCAGCAGAGCAGTTCTCCATACCAAACTTCTTTAGCAGTTCATTGGTGTATTTGGCCTGATTGATGAGGGTCCCATTTTCTAACTGACGGACTTGAAGCCCAAGGAAGAATTTCAATTCTCCCATCATGCTCATTTCAAATCTGTCCTGCATCAGCTTAGAAAACTTCTCGCACAATTTAGGGTTAGTTGTTCCAAAGATAATGTCATCAACATATACTTGAACAAGTAGAATGTGAGAGTCTTTAGTGAATCTAAAAAAGGTTTTATCCACAGTTACGACAACAAAATCATGATCAAACAAAAATTCAGTTAAAGTGTCGTACCAACCTCTAGGAGCTTGTTTCAGACCATACAATGCTTTGTCAAGCTTATAAACATGATTAGGTAACACATGATCTACAAATCCAGGGGGTTTCTCAACATAAACTTCTTCATTCAATTTCCCATTTAAAAATACACTTTTCACATTCATTTGAAAAACCTTAAAGTTCTTAAATGATGCATATTCTAGGAAGATTCTAATTATCTCAAGTCTTGCTACAGGTGCAAAAGACTCATCAAAATTGATACTTTCTTCCTGTTTGTATTCTTGAGCAACTAGACGAGCTTTGTTTCTAATGACTAAACCATCTTCACTAAGCTTGTTTCTAAAGACCCATCTTGTTCCTATAACTGACTTATCAGTTGGTCTAGGAGTAAGATGCCACACTTTATTCCTCGCAAATTGGTTTAACTCCTCATGCATAGCATTGATCCAATCTGGATCGACTACAGCTTCACCAATTTTCTTGGGTTTAATCTGAGAAATAAATGCAGAATTGGCCATTTCATCCATCAATTGACGTCTTGTCCTTCGAGGAGAGAAGGGATTTCCGATGATATTTCTGGTGGATGATTTATGTTCTATCTGAAGTTGGATCCAAGGGGATTGGTCATCTGAGCTGGTGACTCCGCGACGTCTAAACTCTCAACATCTTGTTGAACAGGAGTTTGTACGTCTAGTTGAGCCTCAAGCGGATCAGCCACTGGATCAGACACAACAATCCGCTTGTCTAGAGTTTCTTCTTCTTCACTCACAGACTCAAGACTTGTCGCTTGTAGTCTGTCAGCAAGATCAATGGGTTCAATGGATTTGCTCTCAACAGGATCATCAAAAACTATATGGAGGGATTCCTCAACTGTCTGTGTTCTTTTGTTGTACACTCTGTAAGCCTTACTTACAGACGAATATCCTAACATGAATCCCTCATCTGCTTTAACATCAAAAGCGGTCAGATAAACCTTTCATTGTTATAAATAAAACATTTGCACCCCAAATATCTTGAAATAAGAAACTATGGGAATTCTCCCATAATATAGTTCATAGGGAGTTTTATCAAAACGTTTGTTAATTATTGACCGATTTTGTGTATAACAAGCAGTGCTAATGGCTTCCACCCAGAACCTCTGAGGCACGTCTGATTCAGCTAGCATGGATCTCGTGCTTCCTTCAGGGTCCTCACTCTTCTCTCAGCAATGCCGTTTTGCTGTGGAGTTCTGGCACTAGACAACTCGTGCCTAATTCCAGTATCCTCGAGATAGGATGTTAGGTATCTGTTAGTGAACTCAGTTCCCTGATCACTTTTAATGCATGCAATGTTCAAGGATTTCTGATTCTGAATTCCTTTAAATATTCTAATCAGATTTCAGCAGTTTTATCCTTTGATGGTAAGAATGCAAACCCATGTAAATCGAGAAAAATCATCAATAACAATTAGAGCAAATCTCATTCCTCCTAAGCTTTTACAGGAATTGGACCAACAGATCCATATGTAATAGTTCTAGGCAACGGTTGGATTGTGATTTCCCTTTACTTTTGAACGATGATCTGCCCTGTTTACCTAACTGGCAAGTAGTGCATATCTTGTCCTTTGAAAACTGAAGTTTGGGTAAGACAATAACTAAGTTATTTGAACAAATGTTATTAATGGTTTTGAAATTCAAATGGTTCAATCTTTTATGCCATAACCATTTCTGGTCATTTTTGGCAATCATGCACATAGGATTAGAAGATTCTTTTTGCCAATTCATTTTGTATGAGTTTCCTACTCTACTACCAGTTAACAGAGTATTTCCATCTTGGTCCTTAACTAGACATGAGTGAGTTTGAAAATCAACTGACAAACCATTATCACATAACTGACTAATACTAATCAAATTATAGCACAGATTGTTTACAAGTAGCACGTCATTAATGGTTAGGTTACCATGGATAATCTTAAACTTACCCATTGTCTTACCCTTCTTGTTGTCACCAAAGGTAATCTTAGGTCCAGAGCAATCTGATATATTAGTGAGAAGCCGTCTGTTTCCTATCATATGCCTGGAACATCCGCTATCATATGCCTGGAACATCCGTTTATTTGTACCTACACAAAACAATATTTACAATCTTTTGGTACCCACATTCAATTGGGTCCTCGGTCAATCAGTCCTTTAGGAATCCATATCTGAGTTATTCTGATGGATTTCCCATTTTGTGCTGTGATTAATGCGTATGTTTTTGACTTAGTAGACGACTTTCTACTAGCCACTAATCCCTTAGTTTTTGAAGAAGACTTTCTTTTAAAACTTTTTGACTTTGAATTAGGTTTAATATTGCCAGACTTGCTAGTTGCTTCTAACTTATTCTTCAGCCAGCTAACAATCGGCGGAACATATATAATTTCATTTTTAAGAGCTATTTCTTCATAAATGGTATCAGATTCACTGTCAGTCAAACTTCCTTTTAACAAAGCTTACTGGCTTAAGCTTGTCATTTGATAAGTTTGACTTTTTGCAGGACAGGTTAGGATCATTGCTTTCAAATCCTAGACCGGATTTAGTTCCAGCAGGTTTTAACATACTTATCTGATGTTTGATAGCATCTCCGGACCTTATTTTCAAATGAAAGAATTTGAATCTTTTCTTTGAGCATCTCATTCTCAGATGAGATCTATACTATGTTTTCGTCAAAAATATTTGATTCAGATTCTTTGTTGGAGGAAGGAACAGTTGATTCATATTTTACTTTCATTTCGTAAAAAGAGTTAGTTAAGTTTTTGTACTCAATGGCCATTTCATTGAGTGCATTAATTAACTCCTCATTTGTAAATTCTGGGGTAGAGACGTTATTTACCTTGGATTGGTCATCTGCCATCAAACAGGTAATAGCTTCAGTCTCTCTTTCAGCAGGGGACTCCTCTGAGCCGCTATCAGCCCATTTGGATTTGTTTTCAACACACATAAAGACTTTCTTATCCTTCTTTGCTTGAATGTTTCTACCATAGATTTGAGTAAGCTTATCCCAAATCTCTTTAGCAGAGGAGCATGACTTGATTTCATAGAAAACGTTCATGTTGATCGACTAATACAGAATGTTCCTAGCAACATTATCCAGGTTGTTGGTCATCTTGTCTTCAGTAGTCCACTCACTTCTTGGGTTCGAAATCTTTATGGGGCCATCAGTAATGACACTCCACATATCACAATCAAGGGAAGCCAAGTGAGCTTGCAATCTCATCATCCAATACTGACAGTTGTCTCTTGATAAATAGGGATCTCATTGATTATAGACAAGTTTCAGGATCTTTGAGCTTGAGAATAGAAACCAAGATCTGATACCAATTGATAGGTTCGACTTAATCAATAGAGACGGGGGTCTGGCGATTGATGAAAGCTTATGAAAAATGGTTTGAAAAAATCTTGTTATGGATTTAATTCACTTTCTATTATACGCAAACCTTTGTAAACACTTGAAACAGAATCAAGTGTGGAATGTTTACTTAGGTTTGAAGCTCAAGATGAAAAATGAGAAGATGATAGAAAGGAACAACACATCAATTTATTTATGGATGTTCCGGAGCAAACTCTCATACGTCACCCCTTCTTCCAACCACCGGAAGGATTCACTATAATATGATTCGAATCAAATACAGTTTGCACACACTTAGCTCAATGTTGAACAGAACACGCTATGTTCAACTTACAAGATGAAGAATATCACTCAGCTAAAAGATGTTTGATTCTAACTTTCTTTTGATTAACACACAGTACAATCAGAAAAAGCAGCTTCACAGTATGAATGTTAAAGGGCTTGAATTCTCAATAAGCAAGATGATCGACTAATTTCTCTCTATGTAATTCTGGCAGTTCGTTCCGTTGTCCTTAGGAATCTTTAAATATGCATAGATACCAACGGTCGAATCTTCAGAATGATACGTGGCGCTCTTCCATTGGAATGCCTCCATAGTATACAACAAACCGAATATTCTTCAGAGATTACCTGCAAACAAGTAGTCAGAAGGATATTCGCTTACGTGTCATTAGTTAATTGGTTGTATAGAGCTATCATACTGATCTTCACAAGAACGTGGAAGCAGAAGTAGCAAACTTCAAGCAACTACTTAAGCAAAACAATTAGACGCATTTCAATTAGACGACCTCGTCTAATGAAATCAAATGTCCCCCGTTTAATAACAGAATCTATTAGACCACCTAGTCTAATGGGATTAGACTTACGTCTAATTACAATCACTTCAGACTAATCTAAAGGAGTTAGACTGCACGTCTAACTCCGCTGAGTTAGACTACACGTCTAATTCCGTTCCACTTCAGACTAATCTGAAAGAGTTAGACTATACGTCTAACTTTCACAATCCATTAGACTACACGTCTAACTCCGCTGAGTTAGACTGCACGTCTAATTCTGAGATCTATTAGACTGCACGTTAACTCCGCTAAGTTAGACTGTACATCTAATTACGAGATCTATTAGACTGCACGTCTAACTCCGCTGAGTTAGACTGTACGTCTAATTACGAGATCTATTAGACTACACGTCTAACTCCACGAGTTAGACTGCACGTCTAATTATGAGATCTATTAGACTGCATGTCTAACTCTACGAGTTAGAGTGCACGTCTAATTACGAGATCTATTAGACTGCACGTCTAAATTCACTAAGTTAGACTACACGTCTAATTACGAGATTTATTAGACTTCACGTCTAACTCCACGAGTTAGACTGCATGTCTAATTCCGAGATCTATTTAGACTGCACGTCTAACTTCACGAGTTAGACTGCACGTCTAATTCCGAGATCTATTAGACTGCACGTCTAACTCCACGAGTTAAACTGCACGTCTAATTACAAGATCTATTAGACTGCACGTCTAACTCCACGAGTTAGACTGCACGTCTAATTACGAGATCTATTAGACTGCACGTCTAACTCCGCTGAGTTAGACTGCACGTCTAACTCCGCTGAGTTAGACTGCACGTCTAACTCCGCTGAGTTAGACTACACGTCTAATTAATACATCTAATACCAAATCAATTTAATAAGCCTAATTGGAACCAAGTCTAATGAAATCTGATTTCGATACACCTGCATCAAGAACAGTTTGATGTATATATAATCCATTCATCATTTCATTATCAAAATTCCAATAGTCAAACTATTTCAACACATGGTCAAAATAATTTGACACAACATAGTTATACATCCTCGTCTAACTACGCATCTCTTTAGACCGCGTCTAAATGAGTTCGACATCCTCGTCTAACTACGCATCCCTTTAGACATTGTGTAAAGGAGTTAGACGTCATCGTCTAACTACGTCTCCCTTTAGACCGTGTCTAAAGGAGTTAGACTATCTTGTCTAACTACGTTTCCCTTAGACAGTGTCTAAAAGTGTTAGACGTCCTCGTGAAGAAAGTATAACTATTTACATCTAAATGGACTCTCTGCACTAACCCTCTCCTCTAATTGCACTTAAGTCCTTCTGGAATACAACCACATCAAAACCCTTAATTTTTGCCGCTAACGCAATTACTAATATTTCCATTCTGCCGCCAGCCGCAATAATTCTCGGCTTCTTTCCCTGCTGGTCGATAATGGATTTTCATTTTTCCAATTTGCTGAACCTGATGTGGCGTGTTCAGTTACCAAATTGTTTGAGGTAAGATTTTGTTTATTTGGAGATTGAAAGAATCTCGAGGTTTTAATAATTTGCAGATAAGAAACGGAAAGAGGAAGATTGCATTGGTGATGATTCTTCTATGGTTTCTGATGAACTTGAAACCTCATTTTTATCTTTTAGAGGTTCCATAGCCAAGACAAACGAGTCATCATCGTCTATAATTCCATTTTTGCATGATTGAGAAAGCTTCACCTCCATACCATACCTAGCAAAGAAGAATACTTGAAACAAGATTCCAATTAAATTTGAAGAGACGTATCTTAAATCAATAACAAATCTCTCCCTAATTAATGTGAATATAATATATGGGTGGTCGTCCAACTAAAGCTTAAATAACAATAAACATTTGTATCTATCAATCTCATTTCTCCTTAAGCTGTTCTAGATTCGGAAACGGATTCGACAATCTCTCAAATAACTTGCAAAAATTTGATAATAGTATTTTTCATGAAAAGCTTCTAGGTCTAAGCACAACATTCATAAGAAAAATGCAGAGAGCGCAAAGAACACGGTCCTAATGTTGATATCAAATATACAAATCCAAAAATCAAACATTCGAATAAAGGAGATTAATCATCATCAGAGTTGCAGGAAATGGAGACGGTCCAAACCCCTAGGTCCGACATAAGAAAAAAGTGAATTATCATAATATGGAGAATAATATGGAGACGTAGGGGCGGAGCCAGGATTAAAACCTATCCGGGCTAATTTTTATTAAAAAAATCTATTCGGGCTAATTTTGTCGCCAATACCTTTTAGCGACGGGAATAACCAATAACGACAGTAATGTACCGTCATTATTGATTAAATACATATAGTCTTGTTTGGGGTCCCGGGCTACAGCCCGGGCCGGCTTGTACTTGGCTCCGCCCCTGTGGAGATGGCGACCAAATTCAAAGTTGAAGCTCTCTCTCTCATCCTCTCCTGAATTGATGCCTTGTTTTATTTTTATTTTTCCAAAATTTGAGGAAAGATTCAAGCTTGATAGGTAATCCGACAAGTAGTGGAAGAATGGAAGAAGCCGAGAATTCTGACGGCTGAGGTCAGAATTGGAGGTTAGTAGTTGAGTTAAGTGGAAAAAAGGGTTTTGATGTGGTTGTGTTTGAGGACTTTAAGTGCCATTAGAGAATATGGTCAGCATAGAGGCTGATTCAGATGCACATACATAGTAATAACACTCAGGTCGCCAAAGAAGATATGGATGTCTGCTATATCATCAGCGACCTGATTAAAGTTTCGGTTGATGGAATTTCAAGTAATAGGAATTAAAAGGGAGCAATGCTAAGTATACTAATGACTATACTAATGACGTGGATTAAAAATGAAATAAAAAGATTTATGTTTATTTTGCTTACCTGTCAAAAACTTAACAACATTATATTTTTATTTTGTTAGGATAAATATGAGACAATTTATAAGATCATGGATACACAACATTTTTAGGTGATGATCAAATTAAGAAATTGACCCAACTTCATGGATAAATCTAGTATTCTTTCGTAACAAAAAAATAACACAAAATATAAAAAAAAAAATTAAGAAAACTAATCGTAATTTCAAATACGATAAAATTATTTTTTAAATCTCTAAATATCTTCAATTTTAAATAAAAGTAATTGATTTTTTTCAGAATATCTCAAAGGAAAAAAGTGTGTCTCAAAATAATTTATAATGTGTTAATATAATTTTTACTTATTAAAATAAATTTAACCTAACATATAACAATTCAATATAATATATAATATTGGAATAAAGTTTGCGAAAATTTGGATTCGGTTAAGAAAATATTTATATTAAAAACCAATCTTATTTTAGATTAAATTAATGAAAAACATAAAAATAAATAATACAATTTTTCATGCAATCACACAAATGATTTAAAATAGAATAAGAAAAGTTATCATAATTTTAAATACGATAATATTATTTTTGATACCAAAAAAAGCTCTAATTATAAATATAAGTACCCCAATTTTCTTAGATATCCTAAATGAAAAAGCATATCTCAAAATAATTTAAGTGTTTGAGACAACTTTTACTTATTAAAAACAAATATAACCTAATATAAAATAATGAAATATGTACATATTATTCAAATAGGGTTTGTCATAAGGTTTTATTCGGTTCGAAATAACTTTCATATTACTATACCTATCTTATTCAAATAAAAACTAATGTTTTTAAATATGATGATATTATTTTTAAATTGTAAAAAAGATATAATTATAAATACAAAAACACGAATTTCTAGAATATCCCAAAATAAATATTCCGTCTCAAAGAATTTATAATGTGTCGAGAAAGTACTTTTACTTATTAAAAACAAATATAACCGAACTTAGAATAATCAATATGGTATATAATATTTGAATAAAGTTTGCAATAATTTCGATTAGGTTGAGATGACTTTTATATTACAGAATAAATCTTATTTTAGATTAAATTAATGGAATAAATAAAAAATAATGTAATTTTCATAAAATCACACGAATATACCAAAATCTATTGGAAAACCTAATCGTAATTTCAAATACGATAAAATTATTTTTTAAAACACAAAAAATTCTAATTATATATAAAATTACCCATTTTCTTAGAAATATCTCAATATATTGAGATAACTTTACTTATTAAAAACAAATATAACATAACATAAAAAAATATAGTATATAAATTTTAAATAAGTTTTGCGATAATTTCGATTCAGTTTGAAAAACTTTTATATTTACAAAATTAATCTTATTTAAATTAAATAAAAAAAAATAATGCAAGTTTTGATCAAATCAAATGAATATCTCAAAATGAATTAAGAAAACTAATTATAATATTATATATAAGAGATATTTTTTAAACATAAAAATGCTCTAAATTATAAATACAAATTACATAATGGGTTGAGATTATTTTATTTATTAAAAATAAATATAACCTAACATAAAATAATGTAATATTGTATATATTATTCAAATAGGGTTTGCGATAATTTCGATATAACAAAACAACAAAATGATATAACTCAACACTAGCCATGGAAGACCACAATAGTTGTTCTCAAAGATCTGTATATGATTGTGTTTATTCCAAATAAACCACAAGAAAATCATCAAAAATCGAGAAATATTTTCCGTCTAAGTTGCAACAACCTATCACTCAATGAATATTATAAAAACTCCATATAAAATCTCAGATGATATAAAATATAAAATGTTAATGTAATATACTATGATTTCCAACTCCTCAAAATATGACAAAATAAACTAGACTATTACACAAATAAATAGAAAGGGACAATACCATTGATTTTCGGTCGAGATATACAAATTCATGTCAATATTTATCTACACCGACATTTTTTTTATAGCTCATAATTGTGTAAAAAATACACTACCCGTTGTAAAACATTTTGTGGGTATTGATTAGTACCCTGTAACCAACAACTTTTATCTCAATGGTATTGATCAATAATACTAGCATTTTTTCCTGTAAGTGTTAATCAATCTCCACTAAAAAAACTAAGATGGGTATTGCTTATATTTTTTAGAGAAAAAATATTCAATTATTTATCAGAAATATTTTGCAATTGAACCTTTAACTAATCATAGAAAAATCAACCTTTAACTGATCATAGAAAATCAATCCTTTAATGTATTTTAGAAAGGTATCTTCTGCAATTATCTATTTTTTTTATTGGACCTTCTACCGCAATGGATGACTAAGTTATTTGTTTGAATTCAATGAAAAGATTTTTTTTGGAATTTTATCAACTTTGAACATAGAAAAGCTAGTGCATGTTTTTACACACGCTTTCCATAGTACGCTTTCCAATAGTTAGGACATGGCCCATTATAAAATACCAAGTTCCAGCTCAAGATCGGCTCAAGAGTTAGGAAGGCTCATGTAAATACAAATTTTGTGGCCACATAAATTAATAAATTAAAAATAAATATAATAATTTTATATTTAGAAAAATAAAATATTAAATATATAATAATATTAATTAGTATAAAAAAATATTTCAAAATTATTATTATAATAAGTTTTAAACGAAAAAATATACGATAATAATTTATCAATTAACTAGTACTATTCGATTCAACAAAAAATGCTACTCCGTGCATTTTTTTAGGCAAAATTTTCAACTAAGTCATTATATTTTAACTGTTCAAAATACTCTTTTTCATTTGATATCATCGCTAATTCATTCAATCTTTTTGTGACATTGTACTCCGTAAGTAACTTTTTATCAACTTCAACATAGAAAAACTTCTCGCTGCCGAAGCAACGGTAACTAGTATAGTCAATAATATTCGATAAATAATCCTTACATTTTGAAAACAACCTGCCTCCCATAATGACCTTGTAAAATTAAAGATGTTCAATCAATTTTTTTTACTTCTCTCGGTAGTATGTCTTCAAATTACCAAAGCTCTTTAAATAATTCATCACTATCAATGTCCATTTGTTAGTTATGTTTCAAGAAATTTTCGAATTAGTACAATCTTTCAACAATTGATTTTGAATTTTCCATTGAATAAAAATACAAGAAATTCTTCATGTTGTTCAAATTGCTCAAACTGATCTCGAAACGATGTAAGTGTTTTGATCTATAATGTGGAGAAAATATGTAATTCTAAATTTATCCTCTAATGATTGATTGACATTATCAACATCTCTCACACCTCATCAAATTTCTTCGGTTTACAAGAAACTCTTTTTTGAACAAACACATAATCAATGCCAACTTTACATGCAAGTGTTCTACCTTCCTACATCAAATCTTCAAAACCATGTTCTTTAACATTTTCAAAGTATAAAATGAGCTCCTTAATTTCCATATATTCTTGTTGAAGTAATTTACTCACACGATTAACTTTGTCTAAAACTTTGTACCAAATACATAAGCTAATCAAAAACTCAAATATTCTAAGCGGTCATCCACATGCCTTTAGCGTCTACCCTCCCAATTTGATCATGCTTTTCTCTAATTGATAATTCAATCAAATCATATCTAAATTATATTACTTGGTTTTTATTGCTTTAACGTTTTCAATACTACTTTCCCAACGAGTCGTCGACAAAGGCTTTGGTGTCAAATTCTTCACAAATATTTTAAGAAGGTCCCACCGTTGTGTTGAAGCCGAAAACAATGTATAGATGTTTTGCAAATATCCAAAAATAATATGTTGCTTTGTCATAAGATTTTGTCATATCACATATAACAAGGTTTAAACTATGACATCCACATAGAATATAAATTCTCTAGGATTTATATCAATTAACATTTTTTTGCACACCTTGTTGTTTACCTTTCATATTTGAGCATTGTCATAACCTTGCCCTCTTATATTATCAATGTTGATTTGAAGTTCAATCAAAACATCTTCTAATCGTTTGAAAAGTCTAAGCCCCGATGTGTCTTCAATATTTATAAATTCAAGAAATAACTCTTGCACTTTGACAATAATATCATCAATATCTACACATCTTATTGTTGGTTAATTAGATGTTCGCAGCGGAATAATTTATAGATCTAATCTAAACATCTAATCATATGATCATGCATAATTGATAAAATCATGATATATAGTTTATAGAAATATACCTTTGATGCGTGAACCGGATCAGATCTAGTAGTAATGAATAGTCGAGAGCCCCACGTGTTGCTCCTCAACTTGGTCCACACGAGCCCGACTAGATCTCTATACTTTCGACTGCTAGGACAAAAAAGACAAAGGGGAAGCAATCCAATTGCTAGATTAAAAGATGATTTCTTCCTCTTGGAGTTCTCACCGTAATATAGCAAAAGCCATTTTTTTAAAATAGGAACAATTCTCTCTCTATTCACACTCGTTTTCTTGCAATTAAGTGAATCATTTTGTATTAAATAAAATTCCATAATTAACCATTAATTATATATTATTTTATTTCACAAATAAATAATATTTCTTATTATTAATAATATCTAATATGTATTAATTATATATTATTTTATTTCACAATCTTAACTCCATAATTAACCATTAATTATATATTATTTTATTTCACAAATAAATAATATTTCTTATTATTAATAATATCTAATATGTATTAATTATATATTATTTTATTTCACAAATAAATAATATTTCTTATTTTAATAATATCTAATATGTATTAATAATTAACCATCTTTCTCGTTTATCTAGTCGGTCAACTCTAAGTGTGTGACCTCATAGGACCCGATTATAATAGTTATATATTTAACCCCATTAATCGTAGTTAGCTTCTAGCAAAGCACTACGACTCCTAAATAATCGGATTAAATTATATCTGTTAATTTTCCTATCCAAGTTTTAGTCATTGCACATTAAATTAAAGGACACAATTCCTTCAATCTCCCACTTGTCCTTAAACAAGTGTGCAATATAAGATACCTTTGTCTCTTAATGTCTTATTTTATGATATAGTAACATTCATACCTTTCTATCAAATATGTTTCTTGAACTCTGAGTTTGAACTGTCAATTAAACGGATGATTCATATTAATCCATCCGAGCATGGCCATGCATTTTCAGTTCTCGCTCTTCAAGTGGCCGAGACACCATTCCTGTTCAATGTATCACAGTATACATGAAGTAGGAGGACTTCTCCATTCTTGTATGACTATGGCTCCCACTCAATTTTTTGCAATTCCAACTACTGCCTTTATAACTCCCTTTTACGGAAAGCGTTTAACAGTGTCAAAGAAATACCAATCATCAAGTGAGGCCACAACATACTCATGTCTGAGGAATCTACTAAACATGGTTTACACTTAAACTATACCAATCTCTTTGGAGAGTCTTAAGGTGGGTCAGTCTTACATGTACCATCCATACACATATATGTAATTTACTAGACATCTCCATGTCCTAATAGCCCATGAAACCTGACGCTATCAGTCAGCTTACAATATAGTAACTTATAAAATCATCTATGTCCATTTGATGATTTCAAACTATAGACTTTTATAATTCAAAACTTCATTTCACTTAATGGGGTTTTCATTCACCAGAACACTTAAGGTGGTCTCATTTGTTAATAATGAATTATTTGGACATATTATTCAATATCGATAAAACAATATAAATAAGGATGAAATATCATATATCATAAAATCATCAAGTCAAACATAAAACTGGTGTCTAACACTCATAAATACATAATGTAATACAAAAGCAAACTCAAAGCCATTCTCCAATGTGCTTGAGACCCTTAGCCCTAGTGTGACTCTCATGTTTGGGCCTAGGCATAGGTTTGGTTAATGGATCTGCAATGTTGTCATCAATATGCACCTTACACATCCTAATATCACCCATATTGATGAATGTGTCGAATAAGGTGATACTTTCTCATAACGTGTCTGGATTTGGAACTCGAACTCGGTTCCTTGCCTGAGCTATGGCACCATTGTTGTCACAATAGATGTCGATAGGCATTGAAATGCTAGGAACAACATTGAGTTCATCTAGAACTCCTCATCCAAACGGCCTCCTTTGCTGCTTCACTAGAAGCAATGTACTCAGCCTCTGTTGTAGAATCTGCTATAGTAACTTGCTTGGAGCTCGTTCCAGCTCACAGCTCCTCCGTTAAGGATAAAGACATAACCCGATGAGACTCAAAGCCATCTTGGTCAGTCTAAAGCTTGCATCAGTATAGCCTTGTACGATCAATTTTTCATCTCCCCCATATACTAAGAAATCATCCTTTGTTCTTCTTAAGTACTTCAGGATATTCTTAGCTGCACTCCAGTGTGCTTCTCCAGGACTTGATTGGTATCTGCTACACATGCTCAAAGCATATGCAACATCTGGACGTGTACATATCATGACATACATGATAGATCCTATAGCAGAAGCATATGGGATCTTGTTCATCTTCTCAAGCTCAGCAGGTGTTTTAGGACACTGCGTCTTGCTGAGATATACACCTTGTTGAATGGGTAAAAATCCCTTCTTGGAATCTTGCATCTTGAATCTATTAAGAATATTATCAATATAAGTTCCTTGACTTAATCCAAGAAGCCTCTTAGATCTATCTCCATAGATCTTAATTCCATGTATGTACTCGGCCTTTCCTAAGTCTTTCATTGAGAAACATTTCTTCAGCCATTCTTTTACGGACTCTAGCATCGGAATGTCATTCCCAATAAGTAGTATGTCATCCACATACAAGACTAAGAAGGATTCCTTACTCCCACTAAACTTCTTGTAAACACAAGGATCCTCTTCGCATATAATGAATTCAAACTCTTTGATCTTTTCATCAAATCGAAAGTTCCAACTCCTGGATGCTTGCTTAAGTCCATAAATGGACTTCTTAAGCTTGCATACCTTCCCAGCATGATTTGGATCTTAAAAACCTTCAGGTTGTGTCATGTACACATCCTCTTCCAAAAAAACCATTTAGAAAAGCGATTTTGACATCCATTTGCCATATCTCATAGTCATAATATGCAGTAATAGCTAGAATTATCCTAATGGATCTAATCATGACAACTAGTGAAAATTTTTCGTCATAGTCTATACTATGAATTTGTCTAAAACCTTTGGCAACTAGTCTTGCCTTGTAAACAGATGCATTTCCATCCTTGTCATTTTTGAGTTTGAGAATCCATTTGCTTCCTATGGGTTTTACCCCATTTGGAAAATCTATCAAGTCCCATACTTGATTTTCAAACATCGAATCCATTTCAGACCTCATGGCGTCAAGCCATTTATTGGAGTCTGGACCCGTCACTGCTTGCTTATAGGTCGAAGTCTCACTATGTTCTGGCATAAGAATATCAAGGCTTACATTTAAGATGAAATCATCATAACGTCTTGGTTGTACCCTTGGCCTTTCCGATCTACGAGTGGTTTCAAGTTGTTCAACTACTAAATCCGGAACATGATCTACAACTATTTGTAGATCCTCTTGTTCTGGTTCTTTGATGTTCTGAGGCCCTGAGCCTTCAAAAGTAATCATCTCTGCATCGACATCATCCATGTCATTTTGTTGTTGAGTTTGTTGCTCTTCATCATCTTGCACTGTTTCAAGATGAATATTTCTCCCACTTGACTTGTTGGAAAGGAACTCTCTTTCCAAAAAGACACTATCCCTTGCAACAAATACCTTTTGCTGAGTTGGATTGTAGAAGTAATATCCAAAACTTCCTTTTGGATACCCTATAAAAAAGCATTTATCTGATTTTGGGGCAAGCTTCTCTGTTTGTAAACACTTTACATAAGCTTCACATCCCTATATTTTCAGAAAAGACAACTTTGGAACCTTTCCAGTCCATATCTCATGTGGAGTTTTGTTTACCGTTCTTGACGGAGTCCTATTTTGTGTAAGTATAGCGGTAGTGAGGGCATATCCCCCAGAAGGATACCGGAAGATTAAAAAAAATCATCATTGATCGGACCATGTCTAACAAAGTCCTGTTTCTCCTTTCAGACACACCATTTAGCTGAGGTGTTCCTGGGGTAGACAACTGTGTGACTATCCCACAGTTTTTCAAATGATGATCAAATTCGTGGCTCAAGTACTCACCACCACGATCAGATCGAAGTGCTTTTATTTTCTTGCCACTTTGAGTCTCTACTTCGTTTTGAAATTCCTTGAACTTTTCAAAGGACTCTGATTTATGTGACATAAGGTAAATATACCCAAATCTACTCATGTCATCAGTAAATGTGATGAAGTATCTATAGCCACCTCTAGTTGGACCACATACATCAGTATGTATTACGCCTAGTAGTTCAGTAGCCCTTTCAAACGTTCCTTTGAAAGGTGACCTGTCATCTTGCCCATCAGACATGATTCACATGTATCAATGGATTCAAAATCCATGTCTTTTAGAAGCCCATCTTTGTGGATCTTCTTCATGCGATTCGCACTAATGTGACCCAATCGACAATGCCATAGGTAGGCCTCACTCAAACTATTTAATTTTTGTCTTTTGTTATTTATGTTATACAATTCTGATTTGAGATCCATTACAAAGAGTCCATTACTCATTGGAGCAGTCGCATAGAAAATATCATTCTTAAAAACAGAAATATTTCCATTTTTAATGCTACATTCAAAACCTTCAGAATGTAATACAGCAACCGAAACAAGGTTCTTAGTAATGCAAGGAACATAATAATAATTATTCAGTTCTAATATTAAACCAGAAGGTAAAGATAGACTTAAATCTCCTACGGTAAGTGCAGCAACACTTGCTCCATTTCCAACGCGCAGGTCTATCTCTCCTTTCTTCACTTGTCTTTTATTTCTAAGTCCCTGCACATATGAAATAATGTGAGCACCACATGCAATATCTAATACCCAAGTAGGACCATTATTTAATGTGAGAACATCGGTTGTCATAATCTCAATAACATAAATACCTGAAGTGGAACTCACAGTCCCGTTCTTCTTGTCTTCTAGGTACTTGGGACAATTTCTTTTCCAATGTCCCTTGGCCTTGCAGTAAAAACAATCATGATCAGCAGCCATCTTTGGCTTCTCACCACCCTTGGGTTTGGCAACTTACTTGCCTTTCCCTTGGTTATTGTTCATTTTCTTAGCCACCTTCTTAAACCCCTTCCCATTGTTGACATTTAGAACTTCCTTCTTCTTGACATCAATAATATTGCCTTCAGCATTTTTAAGCATGTTATGGAGCTCATTCAGATCATGCTTTAGACTATTCATATGGTATTGCATTCTAAATGGTGCAAAACCATCATGTAAGGATCTAAGAACAATATCAGTGGCCAACTCTGGGTCATATGGGGTCCCCAGATTTTCCATCCTCTTGAAAAGCCCAGTCAGGCTAATCACATGAGGACTCACTGGTTTTCCCTTCACAAGTTTTCTATCAAGTATAGCCTTGTGAGTCTCATATCGCTCTATCCTTGCCTGATCCTGAAACAGCGTTTTCAGTTCAGTTATGATAGTATAAGCATCAGAATGCAAAAACCTCTTTTGTAATTCAGGCTCCATTGCAGCTAGCATTAGGCAAGTAACAGGTAATGCTTCAGTTTTCACCCGAGTTGATGTTGCCTTCTCCTCATCTGATAAAGTTCCGGTCACAGTAGAGATAGGGGTAGTTAGGACGTCCTCATGTCCCTCAGACCTGAGAATAATTCTCAGATTCCTTTCCCAATCAAGGAAGTTCGTTTCATTGAGCTTGTTTTTCTCAACAATTGAGCGCAGAGAGAATTTCAAATTATCGTTCGACATATTCTACATAATATATAAATGACATACAAATCAGTTTATGTTTTGAAATTTGCAAAATACTTATAATTGATCAATTTAAAATAAGTGAATGCACATTTTATTCAATTTTTTATAGTCCCTTATGAATAAAATGATTCCAAGATCCCATTATAGACAATCCCCAACGTACTTTTGCACTGCCTTAAGTCTTGTGTGTTCAAGGTAAGTAACAATTACTAATTATAACTTCTTATAATTCTTGGTTGATGATCCACATTCAATGTAGGATGCATTCCCATGCCTCAAGATCTAAAACTTTACCTTTTGGTCTCTTGTTGGGTACAACCGTATCAAGGTTTATGAATCCCCGTATAGATTCATCCTCAAGAGCCTAAGGTTGAGGAAAGACACCCTCGCTTTTGCGAAACCTATCCAACCAAAACCATAAACTTCATGGGTCATGACACGGAAAGGCATTGCCCCAATTTTCTTTAGGAACTTAAGTTTTGATTGTCTTTTATTTATTAGTGAAAATTATTATAAATAAAAACAATGCAATGAAAATTGTGATCCTAGTATGGCCCCTAAGATGCAAAAAAAATATATATAAAGAACTAAACTTCTTTGGTCTCCATGCTTGCACCCATCATGAATCTCCATCCTTGAACTTCATGGTTCTTATTTGTATTACATAATTATTTATAATAATCTAATTATTAAAATAAATTACAAAATACATAACGATACGTAGATCGTATTATAAGAAAACATAACGATGCTCAGATCGTATTTCTGGGCCATAAGAGAAAAATATTAATCTTTAATAAGTGGGATTTCCTAACTTTTAGAAAACAAATATATCATATTTATTTAATCCAAATATTTATATAATCCAATTAAAATAAATATTTCTTTTATTTTCTTAAAGATAGTTTTACATCTTAATCTATGTAAAATTATATCATCGATATAGATCCGCATCAAAATTAACAGTTAATTTATTAATCCTTTCAATATATGCAACCTTGCACTCTGATACCACTGTTGGATAATTAGATGTTCGCAGCGGAATAATTTATAGATCTAATCTAAACATCTAATCATATCATCATGCATAATTGATAGAATCATGATATATATATAGTTTATAGAAATATACCTTTGATGCGTGAACCAGATCAGATCTGGTAGTAATGAATAGTTGAGAGCCCCACGTGTTGCTCCTCTACTTGGTCCACACGAGCCCGACTAGATCTCTTTACTTTCGACTGATAGGACGAAAAAGACAAAGGGGAAGCAATCCAATTGCTAGATTAAAAGATGATTTCTTCCTCTTGGAGTTCTCACCGTAATATAGCAAAAGTCGTTTTTGTTAAAAGAGGAACAATTCTCTCTCTATTCACACTCGTTTTCATGGAAATAAGTAAATCATTTTGTATTAAATAAAATTCCATAATTAACCATTAATTATATATTATTTTATTTCACAAATAAATAATATTTCTTATTATTAATAATATCTAATATTTATTAATTATATATTATTTTATTTCACAATCTTAACTCCATAATTAACCATTAATTATATATTATTTTATTTCACAAATAAATAATATTTCTTATTATTTATAATATCTAATATGTATTAATTATATATTATTTTATTTCACAATAAATAATATTTCTTATTATTAATAATATCTAATATGTATTAATAATTAACCATCTTTCTCGTTTATCTAGTCGGTCAACTCTAAGTATGTGACCTCATAGGACCCGATTATAATAGTTATAGGTTTAACCCCATTAATCGTAGTTGGCTTCTATCAAAACACTACGAATCCTAAAATAATCGGATTAAATTATATCTGTTAATTTATCATATCCAAGTTTAGTCATTGCACATTAAATTAAAGGACACAATTCCTTCAGATTGCAGGTCTAACTCCACTGAGTTAGACTGCACGTCTAATTCTGTTCCACTTCAGACTAATCTAAAGGAGTTAGACTATACGTCTAACTTTTACAATCCATTAGACTACGCGTCTAACTCCGCTGAGTTAGACTGCACGTCTAATTCCGAGATCTATTAGACAACACGTTAACTTCGCTAAGTTAAACTGCACGTCTAATTACGAGATCTATTAGACTACACGTCTAACTCCGCTGAGTTAGACTGCACGTCTAATTACGAGATCTATTAGACTGCACGTCTAATTATGACATCTATTAGACTACACGTCTAACTCCACGAGTTAGAGTGCACGTCTAATTACGAGATCTAATACTCTGCACGTCTAACTTCACTAAGTTAGATTGCACGTCTAATTACGAGATTTATTAGACCGCATGTCTAACTCCACGAGTTAGACTGCACGTCTAATTCCGAGATCTATTAGACTGCACGTCTAATTCCGAGATCTATTAGACTGCACGTCTAACACCACGAGTTAGACTGCACGTCTAATTACGAGATCTATTAGACTGCACGTCTAACTCCGCTGAGTTACACTGCACGTCTAATTAATACATCTAATACCAAATCAATTTAATAAGCCTAATTGGATGTATATATAATCCATTCATCATTTCATCATCAAAATTCCAATAGTGAAACTATTTCAACACATGGTCAAAATAATTTGACCCAACATAGTTAGACATCCTCGTCTAACTACGCATCTCTTTAGACCGCGTCTAAATGAGTTTGACATCCTCGTTTAACTACGCATCCCTTTAGACATTGTCTAAAGGAGTTAGACGTCCTCGTCTAACTACGTCTCCCTTTAGACCGTGTCTAAAGGAGTTAGACTACCTTGTCTAACTACGTTTCCCTTTAGACAGTGTCTAAAGGAGTTAGACGTCCTCGTGAAGAGAGTCTAACTATTTACATCTGAACGGACTCTCTGCACTAACCCTCTCCTCTAATTGCACTTAAGTCCTTCTCGAATACAACCACATCAAAACCCTTATTTTTTGCCGCTAACGCAACTACTAATCTTTCCATTCTACCGCCAGCCGCAATAATTCTCCGGTTCTTCCCCTGCTGGTCGATAATGGATTTTCATTTTTCCAATTTTGCTGAACCTGATGTGGCCTGTTCAGTTACCAAATTGTTTGAGGTAAGATTTTGTTTATTTGGAGATAAGAAACGGAAAGAGGAAGATTTCATTGGTGATGATTCTTCTATGGTTTCTGATGAACCTAAAGCCTCATTTTTATCTTTTGGAAGTTCCATAGCCAAGACAAACGAGTCATCATCGTCTATAATTCCATTTTTGCATGATTGAGAAAGCTTCACCTCCATACCATACCTAGCAAAGAAGAATACTTGAAACAAGATTCCAATTAAATTTGAAGAGACGTATCTTAAATCAATAACAAATCTCTCCCTAATTAATGCGAATATAATATATGGTGGTCGTCCAACTAAAGCTTAAATAAACAATAAACATTTGTATCTATCAATCTCATTTTCTCCTTAAGCTGTTCTAGATTCGGAAACGGATTCGACAATCTCTCAAATAACTTGCAAAAATTTGATGAATAGTATTTTTCATGAAAAGCTTCTAGGTCTAAGCACAACATTCATAAGAAAAATGCAGAGAGCGCGAAGAACACGGTCTAATGTTGATATCAAAATATACAAATCCAAATCAAACATTCGAATAAAGGAGATTAAGCATCATCAGAGTTGCAGGAAATAGAGACGGTCCAAACCCCTAGGTCGACATAAGAAAAAGTGAATCATCACTAATATGGAGATGCAGGGCAGAGCCAGGATTTAAAACCTATCCGGGCTAATTTTTTATTAAAAAAATCTATCCGGGCTAATTTTGTCGCCAATACCTTTTAGCGACGGGGAATAACCAATAACGACGGTAATGTACCGTTGTTATTGATTAAATACATATAGTCTGTTTGGGGCTACCCGGGCTACAGCCTGGGCCGACTTGTACTTGGCTCCGCCCCAGTGGAGATGGCGACCAAATTCAAGTTGAAGCTCTCTCTCTTCCTCTCCTGAATTTGAATGCCTTGTTTTTATTTTTATTTTTCCAAAATTTGAGGAAAGATTCAAGCTTGATAGGTACTCCGACCAGTAGTGGAAGAATGGAAGAAGCCGAGAATTCTGGCGGCTGAGGTCAGAATTGGAGGGTTAGTAGTTGAGTTAGTGGAAAAAAGGGTTTTGATGTGGTTGTGTTTGAGGACTTTAAGTGCCATTAGAGAATATGGTCAGCATAGAGGCTGATTCAGATGCACATACATAGTAATAACACTCAGGTCGCCAAAGAAGTTATGGATGTCTGTTATATCATCAGCGACCTGATTAAAGTTTCGGTTGATGGAATTTCAAGTAATAGGAATTAAAAGGGAGCAATGCTGAGTATACTAATGACTATACTAATGACATGGATTAAAAATGAAATAAAAAGATTTATGTTTATTTTGCTTACCTGTCAAAAACTTAACAACGTTCTATTTTTATTTTGTTAGGATAAATATGAGACAATTTATAAGATCATGGATACACAACATTTTTAGGTGATGATCAAATTAAGAAATTGACCAAATTTCATGGATAAATCTAGTATTCTTTCCTAACAAAAAAATAACACAAAATATAAAAAAAAAATTAAGAAAACTAATCCTAATCTCAAATACGATAAAATTATTTTTTAAATCTCTAAATATCTTCAATTTTAAATAAAAGTAATTGATTTTTTTTAGAATATCTCAAAAGGAAAAAAGTGTGTCTCAAAATAATTTATAATGTGTTAATATAATTTTTACTTATTAAAAATAAATTTAACCTAACATATAACAATTCAATATAATATATAATATTGGAATAAGGTTTGCGAAAATTTGGATTCGGTTAAGAAAATATTTATATTAAAAACCAATCTTATTTTAGATTAAATTCATGAAAAACATAAAAATAAATAATACAATTTTTCATGGAATCACACAAATGATTCAAAATAGAATAAGAAAAGTTATCATAATTTTAAATACGATAATATTATTTTTGATACCCAAAAAAAGCTCTAATTATAAATATAAGTACCCAATTTTCTTAGATATCCTAAAATGAAAAAGCATATTTCAAAATAATTTAAGTGTTGAGACAACTTTTACTTATTAAAAACAAATATAACCTAATATAAAATAATGAAATATGTACATATTATTCAAATAGGGTTTGCCATAAGTTTATTCGGTTCGAATAACTTTCATATTACTATACCTATCTTATTCAAATAAAAACTAATGTTTTAAATATGATGATATTATTTTTTAAATTGTAAAAAAGATATAATTATAAATACAAAAACACGAATTTCTAGAATCTTCCAAAATAAATATTCCGTCTCAAAAAAATTTATAATGTGTCGAGAAAGTACTTTTACTTATTAAAAACAAATATAACCGAACTTTGAATAATTCAATATGGTATATAATATTTGAATAAAGCTTGCAATAATTTCGATTCGGTTGAGATGACTTTTATATTACAGAATAAATCTTATTTTAGATTAAATTAATGAAATAAATAAAAAATAATGTAATTTTTCATAAAATCACACGAAATATACCAAAATCTATTGGAAAACCTAATCGTAATTTCAAATACGATAAAATTATTTTTTAAAACACAAAAAATTCTAATTATATATAAAATTACCCATTTTCTTAGAATATCTCAATATATTGAGATAACTTTACTTATTAAAAACAAATATAACATAACATAAAAAAATATGGTATATAATATTTAAATAAGTTTTGCGATAATTTCGATTCAGTTGAAAAACTTTTATATTACAAAATTAATCTTATTTTAAATTAAATAAAAAAAATAATGCAATTTTTGATAAAATCAAATGAAATATCCCAAAATAAATTAAGAAAACTAATTGTAATATTAATATATAATGAGATATTTTTTAAACATAAAATGCTCTAATTATAAATACAAATACATAATGTGTTGAGATTATTTTTATTTATTAAAAATAAATATAACTTAACATAAAATAAAATAATGTAATATTGTATATATTATTCGAATAGGGTTTGCGATAATTTCGATTCGTTTGATATGTGTAAGCACTAAAATCTATATAACCAAATTATAAATTTAAAAACAATTATTTTGATTATTTTCGAATAAATAAAATCAAAACAATTAAACCAAGGTCAAAATCTAATCAAATGATTAATTTGATTAATTATTATGATAATTAAATCTTAATTAATTAAGGATAATGACCAAGAAAATGAATAAAATAATTTAGGATAAATGGTAAACTCATTTTATCTCTAATTAATTAAAGAGAATTAAAATAAATAATTTAGGATAAAGGTTGTATCCATTTTATCCCAAATAAATTAATTATTTAACCCAAAAATATACAAAAATAAAATAAAATAGAAAAATATAAGTCATATTTATTTTAAATTTTTTGTATATTTTTAAATATATAAAAACAAAGCCAAAAGGGTGTAATCAAAATCAATTTCAAATAAACCTTTTAGGTTAAATAAAAATAAATAAATCTATAATCGGCTGTAGTCGAAATTTAGAGGGACCACTACAACGAAACTACAACATTCGGATAAGCGCTGAATTTTTATCCAACAATTAGGAGTTTCCCGTGTCACCCACTACAACGAAGCAAAGGCGCTCGCGAAGTGGCTGATTAGCTAACGCGTATGTCAGCTCAGTTAACTGAAAAACAATAGAACACCATGTCGTTGATGGAACGCGGACGAAACGCCAATGGAGTGTCCCGCATCTGGCGTTTCTCCTAAATAGATGTTGTTAGGATCAAGGTCGCGGCTGGCAGACCGAGGTTGGCCGGTTATCGCGTTTCACCTGAGAGGGTGGTGATTAATCCGGTTAGAGATTAACAACGGAGTTTCAATACTACACAAACTGTCACAAACCCTTGAACCGAGTTCAAGTGCGGAAGTGGTTTGTTTCAGGTTGAAGCAGCACACACGCTGGAAGGATAGAACCGGATTTGAATAAGATAGGTTTGGAGTTTGCTGGGTCAGTTTTACAACTCAGTAAGTCGATTTAGATGGTGTTGAATAGGTTAGAGTGGTATGAATAAGTTAGTACAAATCGGTTAGAATGTAGAACCGATAGAAAGTAAATAACAAGACAGGTTTTTATGGATGTTCGGAGATGAAACTCCTACGTCACCCCTTCCTCTCGAAACCGTGAGAAGGATATTCACTAAGGAATACACAAACACAATCCGATCGAGACTTATTTCCTGCTCGATAACACCCGTACAATTTTAACCGAAATTGTAAATACACTTCAAATAAACGCTTAAGCTCTCTAGAGATAGAACACAATTTTTTGACTTAGGCTGTAGAAAACTCTCAGAACTTGTAACCGCATTTATTCCTCTTCAGCTCCTTCTTTTATAGGTGAAATGTGCCAACGTTCACATTTCATTTCTTTGAATCTGATTGGTTGAGCAAAGGTTCAGTGATTCAGACCTGACGGTCAACTCTTCAGACCTGGAGGTCTAGTTCTCAGACCTGGCGGTCTAGTTCTTAGACCTGGAGGTCTAGTTCTTCCAGTGTGTAGGTCAAACCGGCTAGGTTTGTCTATTACTTAATATGGCAACTGTCGGTTGGACAGTTGCCTGTACCTGAAAGATTATATTTCTGATTTATCCTGAAGTAGAAAGATTCTGTAGGACGGTCTTCTACAGCCTGCAGACTGTCCTCAGACTTGTATGAATATGGAAATACTAAGTCTGTTCCTTCGGTATCATCCTCAACAGATACTCGAAATATCTATTTGTACTAGTCGGTTATTTATGTAAACCGGATGACTTCGGTTTTATCTGTAGCTTCTAATTGACCGACTGTTCAATGATTTTGGCCTTCTGATTTGACCGATCTTGTCTTTCTTGTTTGGTCAGGTTTTTGGTCGGTTTGATTGCTTGACCGGTTGAGTTTCTTAACCGGTTGAGTAATTTGACCGGTTGAATTATTTACTTGTTCCTCCACAAGAAATTTGTTTTTGTTAAGTTTTATTTAACCGATCTAATTTTATTTAACAATTTCTCCCTTTTTGATTATTTTATTTAAAATATTCAAAATCATGTAAGAATGCAATTTCTCCATGTAAGAATGCAAATTTGTTTTTAAGAGAATTTTTCGAAAAATTTTGGAAAATTTTGAGAAAAATTTTGAAATTTTTTATATTTTATCTTATCAATTTCTCCCTTTTTGATTATTTTATTTAAAATATTCAAAACTTTGTAAGAATGTAAACGTAGGCCAATTTCCAAAAATTACTTGATATAAATAAGAAATATGCTAAGGCAAAAATACTATATATATAAAACCGGAATGAACAAAAGTAAAGAAGGTAAATGAAGCCCCTATTTTTCGATCTAGGCGGCATGAATTTTTCTAGTTGTTCATTGGTGGCCTTTCCCTTGACCGCTTGAACCGGCCTGGATGAGGATCCTCGACCGCCTGAGGTGCCGGTGAGAGGAGAGATCGGTTGACCGAACGATCTAATTGGAACCGCATCCAAACCCCGCTGTCTTCTGAACTGCGGCTCGACCTCTTCCTCGAAATCTTCCTCGGCTTGCAAAACCGGGTTAAATTGAGGTTCGACGACCGAATCAGTGACTCTGTCCAACAGTTTCGTAATTTCCGCCCTTTTCTCAGCCGCCTTCCTCTTTCGTGTAACCGGAACGGAAGGGGAAGCAACCGCCTTGGACTTTTTGTGAGCCGCGACAAACTTATTATATGTTTCCTGTTGGACCATTAGTCGGGTAGCATCTTTGGCTTGTTGAGCTCCGATGGCCGCTGCTATGGCCGGTGCACTGTTCACTATATTTTGCATATGTCCTTCCAGGTTCGCATCTGCCGCTATCGTTTCCTTCTGTATCCAGGTCTGCTCGTCTAGGGCATCTTGGAGCTTTTGGGCCGCGTTGGCATTCGCTTCCTCAAGTGCCTTGTCGGCAGCCAGCTTAGCCGCTATTAACTCCGCCACCTGTTCGGTGACCGCTTTGAGATCGGCTTCAAGCTTGGCATTCTTTTCTTCAAGGGTCATTACCCTCTCAAGTGTAGAGACGGCTTGGGCACCGGATCGAGCCAGGTCCTCATCGACATTCGTCAACCTTTGATCGGTTGTTTCTTGAGACCGTTCCATCATAGCGACCCTTTGGCTTACCGAAGCGAGGTCGGTCACCAGCTTCGGAGTTATCTTTTCTAATGCCTTGGTTATGTCAAGATGACCGCCGTACAACTCATTCGTATTGCCGTAATTCACCTCAACGGACGTGATCCGATCGACCGCGTATTTTACATCTTCCTTCGTCATCTCAGCCATCTCGATGGCTTTAGCCGCGGTTTCTTTGATTTTCTTTTTCCATGGACGAACCGCGTCATTGACAAATTCTTCAATGAGGGCCTTTACCCTTTCTTCCGTTACGGCCTATACAGAGTCCCCGGTTTGAACAGAGACTCGCGGTGTGCCAGTCCCGATTTCGGTTATGTTGACATTCTGATCCGGTGGAGGAGAGGATTGCTCATTATCGGTCGGATTATGACCGCCAACATCCTCAGGAGGTGATATGGATATGTTCGATGTTTCCTGGCGGTCGGGCTCCGCTTCAAGCCGCACCATCTCCTCGGTCAGAGCCCTTTCCTTGACCGCTAGCATGTTTAGCACCAAGAGCGCAAGTGAGGAGTCCGGCGTCCCTGGAATATGCCTTTCTTGGAGGCGTCGAATGTGTTCGGTGAGCCCTAATAACCGAGCATGCGGTTCGACCATCTTGCTTCGTCCTAGGGCGGTCGTGACGCACCGAGCCTTCGTGAGTCTGATGACCTCCTCCTCCATCTCAACCAACTTCTCGAATTTCTGGTTAGCGGTGAGATCCGGAAGCATGTTTTTGAAGAATATTCGATGCCGGTGTAGGACCCATTGATAATAGACGTCGGACGCCGCGTGAGCCTGTTCATGAATCTCGTCCATGATTTGGCTGACGAGATCCTCGGTCGTTTCAATATCCGCGGATTAATCTTTCTCCCGAAGTCTCTCTGATCCGGCATCATCATCATGTCGGACCGATTGTTCCTCGACTATCGGTTCTTTCCCCTTACCGGATCGATCTTCTCCGGTATGTTTTGAAGCGGTTCGGTCAGAGCTGGATGCCGAATCTTCATCGTTGGGGGTGTCGGACCGCGGATTAGTCGATCCGGTTGGTTGTTTATCTTTCTTGGTTCCGGATTTTTATTTGATCGGAACCTCTTTCTTACTGGCTACCTTCTTCTTTCGGCCACTTGTAGAACCGAAGGCATTCCCTTTGCCTTTCCTTTCCTCCGGTTTGATGAACTGATGGGACTTGATGACTTTGCTTGAGGCGAGGAGAACACCATGATCGGTGTTAATGTTTAAGTGGCGCATTATCTTTCTGAGTGGGATGGCGTATCCCCATGACCGATTAGATGTCGAATCCACCATTTCACATAGGTTCGTAAACACCACATTTGCCCAGTTGATGTCGATGCCGTTGTCCAGACCGGCAATCATTTCAATCTTTGTCCGGGTGAGGCTGTCAAAGTTTCCCCCTCTTGCTTGGACCGATTTTGTGAAGATATCACACAACGGTCTATACTCCGATTTAAGAGATGATTTCTTACCGGATACAACGATAGGGACCGCTGTATCCGAAAGTTCCCGGCAAGCTGCCTGGAAGGGTTCCTCGTCCATGGCTACCGAGAAGTCGCTCCCCTCGGATGGCAGATGCAGTATCTCAGCGATCGACTCCTCCGTCAATTCGAGTCGTTGACCGTATATGGTTGCGATGATTGTTCCTTCGGTCAAGAATGCGGTTAGGAAGAAATTGTTGACCGCATCCTGATATAGGACGAATGGACCGCCCAAAAAGTGTTCGAGACCGGACTCGGAGATCTGGGTTAATACCCGCTTTGCCTCTGCCGAACCGTTCGTCCGAACTTCCTCAAAATCGACTTGGATGATGTGTTTGAATAGTATAGATTCACGACCCATTGTAGTTTGAGGAGATCGAAGGATTGAAGGATTGAAAGTATTGAGAGGTTTGAGAACTAGAGAAAGAAAGTCGATTCGCGTGAGAGTTAAAGAAAATGGCTAAGGACCCTTTTTATAGTCGCGGTTTGGAATTCCAACCGCCGCGAACCGTCACATCATGGTTGGGCGGGAATTTTCCCCTATGGGCGGGAAACTATGTGCGGGAATTGATGAGCAGGAACTTATTAGCGGGAAGAAATGGGCGGGAATTTTCCCTCAAAAGGTTTTGAGCGGGCTTTTGATTGCGGTTATCTAACTGGTGATGAAGCGGTTCTTCTTATAACCGTTTATTAAATGAAGTGGTTATTTAACCGTGAGGATACGGTTTTTCGATTTTGATCGGATTTTCCAATGAAGTAATTTAGCGATATCAACCGGTTAGTCAGATTAATATTCTAAGATTGCGATTTTTGACCCGGTTATCAAGCTTAAAAATTAAATATTCATTGAAAGAGAAGATACATGATAGAAACTGATACATTGATCGGTTTAGAATACATAAGAAATAGAAATACAACTTATGTTATGATTATTCTAGAGAGCTTGTCCACCACCCCATCCTTATCGAGAACATTCGATGGGGATGCTGGTGTAGCTGGTCCAAATTATGGACGATACTTAAGGAAGAGCCGGCTTAAGTGAGGAGCGTAACCGAGACCTTTCTTTGTCTCGACCATAGTCCTCAGGTTTTGGAAGATGACCGATGACCAATTTATGGGTGTATTGCTGACAATGTAGGTAGGTCATCATGTCGAACACTCTCTTAGAGTAGTGTTGGTTCGGAGATTGGCAGATGATGGATCGGTTGACAATCTCGTAGAGTAGTTGGATATGGTAGGCATGTAGGGTTTTCAGACCGTGGTTCCCCACCGGCACCTCGGTTCCAGAGAATAGTTCCAAATAGTCGGTTGCGGTACTTCCCACCCGGGTTGGGAAATCGGAAAACCCTTCTGTGGGCAGATTGAACATTTTAGCGAGTTCGCTCTCGTCCAGAAAAACGAAGTGGCCTCTCACCGAGAAAACAATGAAATCTCCTCTCAAAGATGCATTATTGAAGAAATCGGTTACATCCGGAATGAGTATGGGTCCGGATTCTTCGAGAAAATCACGAAGACCGGTGTCGATTAGTGATTCAAACATGAGTTCCTTTGTTTCCAGATCATCATACTCCATGCATGAATCGAAATCAATGCTCAAGAAGTTCCTTAGTGTTCGGCTCGACATGTTTTCAAACTTTTGCCAAGAGAGAGAGAGTTCAAGAGTTTTTTATTTTAAGATGTGGTGAGTTGATAAGGTGGGGTTCCTTATATAGATCCGAAATTGGAGGGAAAATAAGGACATTTAATGCTGAAATTCAGTTTTGTCTCATTTATGAAGGCAATATTTATGTTTCCAAAACTCCTTGGGAAGGAGTTACATTTGACCGGTTGCGGAGCTCGAGGTAGGGAATCTAGTTAGAAAGTAACTAAGCTTGTTAGATAGTAATTACTCATGTAGTTGGAAGTTGAAAGTTACGATTCATTAATGAAAGAAAGTACATGAAACCGAAAGGAGCATAGTTAAGACCGAAAATAGCATAGACTAAGCCGATATGATCATGATAGAGTGGGGACAATGATACAACCGGTGCGTACAATAAAATGACCGGTTGTAAGAAGGAGTGACTTAATATCCGTTGGAGTTGAGGTGTCGGTTCTTCCTCTTCCAGGCTTTCTCAAACCGCTCATAGAATGAGTCGGTAACCTCTTTGGTGATGACCTGGGCCTGGTTCAACCCTTCTCCCGGACAGAGTGGAACCCCAAGTTCCAGAAGTACGCAGCTTATCTGGGGGACGAGGCCGATTGCGCGAATGCCGATCATCTAGATGAGGACATCGAACAACATCCTTGACCAGTTGACTGGCGTACCCGTGGTTATGGCAGACATCATGTTAAAAACTGAAGTACAGTAGGTGTTTGTCACATCCTTTCCTAGGATGCCTCGACCGATGACATCGTTGAGGAGCTGGTACTCAGCTCTTAGTGATGACCTGGCACCGTGGTCACTAACCGGACGGTTTGACCGAGCAAAGCTTAAGAAGATTTCGGCCTTTAGTTCAGCCGGAACGTTTAGGTCGGTGAACCCTTGCTTCGGAAGGTCAAAGCATCTGGCGAAATCACTCTCTGTGAAGTCAAACACGGTCCCTCCCACCTTGGACTGAATGTGGGTGTCGAAGTGAGGGGTACCTCGGAAAACCCTGGCATTGTAGAAAAATTCCAGGACTGTTTCTGGGAAGATGACATATTTGTCATCTAGAAAGTGTTTGAGACCGGTGTCTTCAAGTGACTTAATCATCTTGAAGACTTCATAATGCTCAGTGCCTTGAGCTGAATCGAAATCCACTTGAAGGATATTTGGAAACTGAGACATTTTTTCTTAGTAGGAGGATAAGTTGGAGCTTGTGATTGTTTTGTTTAAGGTTTACCTAACTTATATATTAGTAGAGGAATGATAGTATTATCCAGTGTGTCGCAGGTAATGATGTCTATTACCCATAGGGTAAGGCATTTTGCATGAAATAAGCATGTCTACAACCTAGGATGTGAGTCATAGGGCTAGACGGTGAAAGATATCGTATATTCACGTCTTTTGAGGTATGACCGTTTTACTTTGAAAAAGTAGTTTTTCAGAACAGATAAGATTAAACACAGATAATTATTCCACTTTTGCTTGGAGGCCAAATAATCCGGAGTAAACTATTTCCAAACCGGTTGGTTTTCAGTCATTCGTTTCGATGCGGTTAATTGGTGCATACACTAAGTAACCGGTCGGTGTACTCTAACTGATAGACAAAGCGGTTCTTCCATAGATACCTTGGTGAATTTGGGATCCGATAGTTTAGGAAGAACTACCGGTTTTGTCTGTTCGAACCGATTTCCCTTTTAAACATTTTTAGGGATAAGTTGACTAATATCGGTTAAACCAAGTGTGAGTCTGCATTGAGAAAACTTAGCTTCCTGCAGAGACTTTGTGAAGATATCGGCTACTTGTTGTTCTGTTGATACGTATTCTAGCCGGATATGCTTCAGCATGACATGTTCCCGGATGAAGTGGTGTCTTACGTCAATGTGCTTGGTTCTAGAGTGTAAAACCGGATTGTACGTAATTGCTATGGCACTTGTATTATCGCAGAATATCGGAAACTCTTCGGCTGTGATACCGAAATCCTTCAGTTGTTGTTGAATCCACAGAAGTTGTGAACAACAACTTCCGGTTGCCAGATATTCAACTTCTACGGTTGATGTGGCCACCGATGTATGTTTCTTGTTGTGCCATGACACAAGCCGATCACCTAGGAATTGGCATGTTCCGCTGGTGCTTTTTCTATCAACCTTGCAACCTGCATAGTCTGCATCTGAGTAACTTGTGAGATTAAATGATGAGTCCTTTGGATACCACAGACCGACTTCAGGAGTTCCTTTTAGGTATTTCTGGATTCCCTTTGCGGCTGTGTAGTGAGACTGTTTTGGATTAGCCTGGAATCTCCAGCACACACCGACCGCAAATAATATGTCCGGTCTACTTGCTGTTAGGTATAAGAGAGAACCGATGATTCCTCGGTAAGCGGTCAGATCTACTGCTTGACCGTCATCATCCTTGTCCAATTTGACCGATGAACTCATTGGAGTAGCGACTGAGGAGCACGTGTCCATCCCAAATTTCTTTAGAAGTTCCTTAGTATACTTGGGTTGGCTTATGAAAGTTCCTTCTTCGAGTTGCTTAACCTGAAGACCTAGGAAGAAGCTTAATTCTCCCATCATACTCATTTCAAATTTGTTAGTCATCAAGGTTGAGAATTTATCACATAACTTAGGATCGGTTGAATCGAAGATAATATCATCTACATATATTTGAACAAGTAGAATATGTTCCTTTTTCTCAAATTTAAAAAGTGTTTTGTCTACCGAACCGATGGTGAAATATGTTTTAGCAGAAATACGGTTAGTGTGTCATACCAGGCTCTAGGAGCTTGCTTTAAACCGTATAAAGCTTTGTTTAGGCGGTATACATGGTTGGGCAGTTTAGCGTTTTTGAAACCGGGTGGTTGTTCAACATATACTTCTTCACGTAGGTCACCATTTAAAAATGCATTTTTAACATCCATTTGAAAACCTTAATGTTTTTGAATGCAGCAAAAACTAGAAAAATCCTAATAGCTTCAATCCTAGCTATAGGGGCAAATGATTCTTCAAAATCAATGCCTTCTTCCTGTTTGTATCCTTGTGCCACTAATCTGGCTTTGTTCCTCGTGACCAAACTGTCTTCATTGAGTTTGTTTCTAAATACCCATCTTGTTCCTATGACCGGTTGATCTTTCGGTATAGGGACTAGGTACCCGACTTTATTACTCTTAAACTGGTTTAACTCTTCTTGCATTCCCAAGATCCAATCCGGATCTGACAATGCTTCATCCACTCTTTTCGGCTCAATCTGGGATATAAACGCGGAATTAAAATATTCCTCCAGGATTTGTCGCCTAGTTCGAACGGGTTCTGAGGGGTCACCTATAATTAGCTCAAGAGAATGATTTGTGTTCCTTTTGAGATTCGGTTCAGGAGCGTCTACCAAATCACCGTTTACTTGATCAAGGCTAGACGAATCGGTAGGCTGAATAGGAGTGTCAGACCGACCGATTTCCTCAGTTTGAACCGAGGTGTCAGCTTCCTGCCGTGGGATAACTTGATCCGGCTGGGTTTCATTTTTACCCATTTGGTCATGGACAAACCGTCTAAAAACCGGAATCTCATCTTCACTATCAGAATGGATATTGTTGTTTTCAAATCTGTTGTGTAGATCAAAGGATGATGTAGTGTTGCTTTCAACCGATTCATCGAAAACGACATGAAGTGATTCCTCCACGGTTAAAGTTCTAGTGTTATATACTCTATATGCTTTACTCACAGCTGAGTAACCGAGCATGAACCCAATATCAGATTTTGCATCAAAAGCGGATATATAGGTTTTGCCATTTATGTGAATGTAACATTTACAACCGAAAATCTTAAGGTACTTAAGATTAGGAGTCCTATCAAAGTATACTTCATACGGTGTTTTGTTGTGAAACTTGTTAATAAGAGACCGGTTTTGTGTGTGACATGCAGTATTGATAGCCTCAGCCCATAATTTCTAAGCGATACCCGAATCGGCTATCATGGACCTTGCGGCCTCCTTGAGAGTTCGGTTTCTTCTCTCGGCCAGGCCGTTCTGTTGAGGAGTCCTAGAACTAGACAACTCGTGTCTAATACCGGATTCATCAAGGAATGCATTTAGAGTACTATTTGTAAATTCAGTTCCTCTATCACTCCTAATACTATTAATGCGTGTTGATTTTTCATTTTGCAAATGTTTAAGTAGTGTAATCAAATTTGATGTGGTTTCACGTTTGGATGGCAAGAATATTACCCATGTATACCTAGAATAATCATCAACAACTACCATAGTGTAAAGCATGCCTCCTAGGCTGACGACCCTAATTGGTCCAAATAAGTCCATGTGAAGAAGATCTAAGCATCAGTTAGATTGAATGTGTCCTTTACTCTTAAAGGTTGACTTAGTTTGTTTACCCATTTAACATGCTGAACAGACCTTATCCTTATTAAATACTATATCAGGAATTCCTTCAACTAACTTTTTACCGCGGATATAGTTTAAGGTTTTCAGGTTTAAGTGGTTTAACCTCTTATGCCACAGCCAAGTTTGATCGATTTTAGCTACCATGTAAACAGGATATTCAACTTTATTTTTCCAATCTACCTTGTAAATATTTCCTAATCTATTTCCGGTTAGCAGTATGATGCCTTGAGAGTTTTTAACTAAGCATGCATGTTTCAGAAATTCTACAGTGTATCCAACATCACACATCTGGCTAATGTTTAACAAGTTAAAATGTAGGTTTTCAACTAAGAGTACATTATCAATTGTTAAATTACCATGGACAATCTTACCCTTGCCCACAGTTCTACCTTTTGAGTTGTCACCGAAAGTAATCATTGCACCGGTTTCTATTCTGATGTCGGTTAGAAGATTGTTATTTCCAGTCATGTGTCTAGAGCAACCGCTATCCAGGTACCATTAAGAGTTTCCTAGTCGTTTCTTCATATCCTGCAAAATATACATATTTACAACTATTTGGTACCCACATTTACTTGGGTCCACAAGCGATTAGTACCTTAGGTATCCATACTTTGACAAGTCAAACAACTTTCTCGGTTAAGGTTTTAACTAATTTTCTTGCACTCGGTTTGGAGTCTTTCTGCTTTCCTAAGAGGGCCTTATTTGAGGATGATCTTTGGTTTGTCCTATGCGGTTGTGAATTGGCTTGCCTACTTTTGAACCGGTTGGCTTTTCTTTTCTCAGGGTGATGCCATTTTTCAGAATCAGTTGGACCTACATAGATTAGTTTGTCTGTCGGATATGAGGAACTTAATTCCTCTTTAACGGTTAAGGAACTCCTGACAAAACTTACAAAGGGGAGATTATCCTTTATGAGCCTCATTTTGTCGAAGTGTTTCCAGTTGTTGGATCTGTTGTTTTTGTATCCTAGACCAAACATTCACTTAGGGTGTCTTTTATAACTACACATTCGGTTTACCATTTCACTGGATCTTTTCCATGCGGCCATTCGATACTAGAGTCGGGCATTTTCCTCCTCGGTCAACTCTTGAACTGACTCCTTGGGCTATTCGGTCTCAGAGAATAGTTCAAGTGCTGCCTCGGTTTCCAGGATTTCATCAGGTTGTATGGTCTTTGGTTCGGTCAAGGTAGGTGCTATGGGGTCGGTTCTAAAGTTGAGTTGAGTAGGTAATAATGTTAATAGGTTCTTATACTCTGCTACCATATCATTTAGTGCATTATATAACTCATCTTTAGTAAATTCTTCATAAGGAGAATCAAATACATGTTCCTCATTTGCCATGAGACATGTGAGTTCATCATCACTGTCACTGTGAGCTCATAGACTTCCTCCATCATCGGCTACCAGTGCTTTCTGAACTTCACTTCCTTCACCGGTTTGTTGATAATTGTTTCGGTTATTATGATCGTCTGGTTTCCGGTCATCTCGTCTTGGTTTTCTACATTCCCACTTGAAATGTCCCAAACAATTGCGGTTATAACATCTAACATTAGATTTATCACCGTAGTTATAGTTGTTGTTTGTCGGTTGGCTTCTCTTCATGAATCTCCCAAAATTTTGTGCAAACATTGCCATGGCATCCTTTGTGAACTGTTCAGCAGTTTTGATCGGTCCAGGAGCAACCGGTTCTGTGGATGTGACCAATGCTTTGGTTGAGGTTGAGGCTGAGACTTCTTCTTCAGTCCTAGATCTCATTTCAAACTCATATGCCTTAAGATTTTCGAATACATCGTATAGCTTCATCTTGCTTAGGCAGTTTGATTACCTCATTACCATTGTCTTTATATCCCATGCACTTGGAAGAGATCTTAGCGCTTTCATGATGACTTCCTTGTTGTCATACTTCTTTCCAAGAGTTGCTAACTCGTCTATCACGCCTGTGAACCGGTCACTGTATTCTCTCATTGTTTCTCCCGGTCTCATCTTGATGTTTTCAAACTTCTGGGTAGCCACCATTATCTTATTTTCCTTGGTTCTTTCATTTCCCTCATGAATCTGAATCACCGCTTCCCACGTTTCCTTTGCGGTTTTGTAGTCTCTGACCTTGCAAAACGTATTTCTCTCCAAACCGTTAGAGATGCGGTTTCTGGCATGGTTATCCAGATTATTTCTTCTCCTATCTTCAGCTGTCCAATCCTTTCTGTCTTTATCAATTATTATCGGTCCTTCAGCCAGAATGAACTGCATCTCGTCATCCATGGTGATTAAATGCAGGTACATGCGTGCCTTCCAGTTGGCAAAGTCGTCACCTTCTAGCATTGGGGTCCTATCAAACGACATGCTTGCTTGAGTATTGAAACTAACTGCTCTAATACCAATTGTTAGGATCTAGGTCGCGGCTGGCGGACCGGGGTTGGCCGGTTATCGCGTTTCACCTGAGAGGGTGGTGATTAATCCGGTTAGAGATTAACACCGGGGTTTCAATACTACACAAACTGTCACAAACCCTTGAACCGAGTTCAAGTGCAGAAGTGGTTTGTTTCAGGTTGAAGCAGCACACACGCTGGAAGGATAGAACCAGATTTGAATAAGATAGGTTTGGAGTTTGCTGGATCGGTTTTGCAACTCAGTAAGTCGGTTTAGATGGTGTTGAATAGGTTAGAGTGGTATGAATAGGTTAGTACAGATCGGTTAGAATGTAGAACCGGCAGAAAGTAATATAACAAGACAGGTTTTTATGGATGTTCGGAGATGAAACTCCTACGTCACCCCTTCCTCTCGAAACCGCGAGAAGGATATTCACTAAGGAATACACAAACACAATCCGATCGAGACTTATTTCCTGCTCGATAACACCCGTACAATTTTAACCGAAATTGTAAATACACTTCAAATAAACGCTTAAGCTCTCTAGAGATAGAACACAATTTTTTGACTTAGGCTGTAGAAAACTCTCAGAACTTGTAACCGCATTTATTCCTCTTCAGCTCCTTCTTTTATAGGTGAAATGTGCCAACGGTCACATTTCATTTCCTTGAATCTGATTGGTTGAGCAGAGGTTCAGTGATTTAGACCTGGCGATCAACTCTTCAGACCTGGCGATCTAGTTCTCAGACCTGGCGGTCTAGTTCTTCCAGTGTGTAGGTCAAACCGGCTAGGTTTGTCTTTTACTTAATATGGCAACTGTCGGTTGGACAGTTGCCTGTACCTAGAAGATTTCATTTCTGATTTATCCTGAAGTAGAAAGATTTTAAAGGACGGTCTTCTGCAGCCTGCAGACTGTCCTCAGACTTGTATGAATATGGCAATACTAAGTCTGTTCCTTCGGTATCATCCTCAACAGATACTCGAAGTATCTATTTGTAATAGTCGGTTATTTATGTAAACCGGATGACTTCCGGTTTTATCCGTAGCTTTTGATTGACCGACTGTTCAATGATTTTGGCCTTCTGATTTGACCGATCTTGTCTTTCTTGTTCGGTTAGGTTTTTGGTCGGTTTGATTACTTGACCGGTTGAGTTTCTTAACCGGTTGAGTAATTTGACCGGTTGAATTATTTACTTGTTCCTGCACAAGAAATTTGTTTTTGTTAAGTTTTATTTAACCGATCTAATTTTATCTAACAGATGTTGTTTCAACCATGGATCTTTGTCTTCATCGCGACACCGGAAGGATAGTGATAGGATCGGCTTTATCGATAGAGACGGGGGTCTGGCTATGGATGAAGGTTTATGAAAAACGGTTTGAAAGAAATCCTGTTAGGGATTCAGTTCACTTTCTATTCTACGCAAACACTTGTAAACACTTGAAACGGATTCAAGGCGGAATTGTTTACTTGGGTTTGAAGCTCAAGATGAAATATGAAAAGATGACAGAAATGAATAACACAACAGTTTGTTAATGGATGTTCGGAGAAACACTCCTACGTCACCCCTTCTTCCAACCACCGGACAGATTCACTATAATATGATTCGAATCAAATACAGTTTGCACACACTTAGCTCACTATTGAACAGAACACTCTCTATTCAATTACAAGATGAAGAATATCACTCAGTTAAAGGTTTTTTTGATTCTAGCTCTCTCTTGATTCACACACAGTACAATCAGAAAGCAGCTTCACAGTATGAATATTCAAAGGCTTGATTTCTCTGTAATTTCAGTAAGCAAGATGATAGAGATTGGTAAGGCCGATTGTCCGTTGTCATTGAGAATTGTTAAATACTGAGTAGTAGCTAACGGTCGAATCTTTTAGAATGATACGTGGCACTCTTCCATTGGAAATCTTCCATTGTACATAGTAGTTTCTGAGCACAAGGATCGTGGCCGTACAACAACTGGTAGTGCGCCGAATATTCCATCAGGGATGTACCTACAAAACAAGTAATATGACGAAAATTCTCTTACGTGGCATTCGTTGGTTGGTTGCATATAGTTGTTTTACTGATCTTCACTAGAAAGTGGAGCAGGAGTAGGGTACAACTATAGTACGTAGGTAGGCGGATGCTAGCTTTAAGCATACTAATTAAGCTGAGCATTAGACGTATTTCAGTTAGACGGATTGTGAAAATCAGTCTAATGAAATCACACGTCCACGTCTAATAACAAAGTCTATTATACAGCCTGGTCAAATAGAATTAGACTTACGTCTAATTACAATAACCATTAGACTGCACGTCTAACTCCACTGAGTTAGAATACACGTCTAATTCCGGTCCTACCTCAGACTTGTCTGAAGAAGTTAGACTCACGTCTAACTTTCACTTAATTAGACTACACGTCTAATTATCCAATAACCATTAGACTGCACGTCTAATTCCGGTTCTACCTCAGACTTGTCTAAAGGAGTTAGACTCACGTCTAACTTTCACAATCCATTAGACTGCACGTCTAACTCCACTAAGTTACACTGCACGTCTAATTCTGCACATATATTAGACTGCACGTCTAACTCCGTTAAGTTAGACTGCACGTCTAATTCTATGCATTCATTAGACTGCACGTCTAACTCCGTTGAGTTAGACTGCACGTTTAATTCTATGCATTCATTAGACTTTACGTCTAACTCCGTTGAGTTAGATTGCATGTCTAATTCTATGCATTCATTAGATTGTACGTCTAACTCCGTTGAGTTAGACTGCACGTCTAATTTTATGCATTCTTTAGACTACACGTCTAACTCCGTTAAGTTAGACTGCACGTCTAATTCTATGTATCTAATGCCAAAATCGGTCTAATGACCCTCATTAGAGCCAGGTCTTATGAAATATGATTTCAATACACCTGCATCAAAACTCATAAGTCATTTCATTATCAAAATTCTAATGGTTAAATTATTTCAACACTTAGTCAAAATAATTTGACCCAATAACAGCTTCACAGTATGAATGTTCAAAGGCTTGAATTTTCTCTCTTGAATAGCAAGCAGAATTGTAGATTAACTCCTTGTAAAATCTGGCAGTTTGTAAGGCAGATTGTCCGTTGTCCTTGAAATTTGTTAAATACTAAGCAAGAGCTAACGGTCGAATCTTTTAGAATGATACGTGGCACTCTTCCATTGGAATGTCTCCATTGTACACAACAGGTTTTGAGCACAAGGATCGTGGCCGTACAGCACTGGTAGTGCGCCCTATATTCCATTAGAGATGTACCTACAAAACAGGTAATATGAGGAAAATTCTCTTACGTGGCATTCGTTGGTTGGTTGCATATAGATGTTGTACTGATCTTCACTAGAAAGTGGAGCAGGAGTAGGGTACAACTATAGCACGTGGGTAGGCGGGTGCTAGCTTCAAGCATACTACTTAAGATTAGTATTAGACGTATTTCAGTTAGACGGATTGTGAAAATACGTCTAATGAAATCAAACATCCCCGTCTAATAACAGAGTCGAATAGACCACCCAGTATAATAGAATTAGACTTATGTCTAATTACAATAACCATTAGACTGCACGTCTAACTCCACTAAGTTAGACTGCACGTCTAATTCCGCACATATTAGACTGCACGTCTAACTCCGCTGAGTTAGACTGCACGTCTAATTTCGAATATATTAGACCGTCCGTCTAATTAGACTGTCCGTCTAATTATAAATATATTAGACTGCACGTCTAACTCCGCTGAGTTAGACTGCACATCTAACTCCGAAATCTATTAGACTACACGTCTAATTCGAGAATTCATTAGACTGCACGTTTAACTCCGCTGAGTTAAACTGTACGTCTAACTCCGAAATCTATTAAACTACACGTCTAATTTGAAAATTCATTAGACTGCACATCTAACTCCGTTGAGTTAGACTGCACGTCTAACTCCGCTGAGTTAGACTACACGTCTAATTCTACGCATTCATTTGAGTGCACGTCTAACTCCGCTGAGTTCGACTGCACGTTTAATTCTATGCATTCATTAGACTACACGTCTAACTCCGCTGAGTTAGACTGCACGTCTAATTCTATGCATCTAATGCCAAAATCGGTCTAATGAGCCTCATTAGAACCAAGTCTTATCGAAATATGATTTCGATACACCTGCATCAAAACGCATAAGTCATTTCATCATCAAAATTCCAATGGTTAAATTATTCCAACACTTAGTCAAAATAATTTGACCCAACAATTTCCCCCTTTTTGATGAAGAAATTGAAAACCTGCATATATATATACCAAAATATACATTCATCATATAAATAAAACAAACCCTTGTTCACTTACATCAAACTTCCAAAAACCAATATTCAGAAAACCATCAAAGAAACATTGTTTGAAAGACTTAAACAGAGTAGAAGAAAAGAAATTATTGTTCTTTCCTTTTAACTCAAGGATCGGTTGGGCTCATGTTTTGGCCGGTTAACATGTTGAGAAAAGGAGGAAAGCTTCGACCACCACGACCGCTTCCACTTGATCTACCACCATGATCACCACCGCTTCAACCTCCATCTCTCCATGTTGGCCTAGGATTATCATCGTTGCTTGGAGCTCGTCTGGATCTAGTGTCGGTTAACACACCGTCACTTCTTCTACTAGACTCGCCTTGGATGATTTTAGGTTGATCTCTTTCAGCATTAGCCTTTGCGTTCTCCTTTGCTTGAAACTTCCTTGCAATGGAGTCAGCAAATTCCTGTCGTTCACTATCATTTCTTCTTAAAAACCCTTGAATTTCCACCATCTGATTCTTCATCAGACTGAATTCATCCAAGGTTTCCCTATGGCGGTCATCATTGATTTGCCATTCAATGTCTATCATTTCAGATTGACGGCTAAAGAGATTCTTTTCAAACTTGGAGAAGTTTATATTTGAAACGTGAGTCTCATACGTGTTCTTCTTCAGAGTGTTATCTAATTCAGTAAGGACCTCGATAATCTCGCCAAAACCCTTTCTTTCTTCTTCCTGGGTGTTCATGGCCTTTATCATGCTCTTCTGAAGAGATGAGAGCACAGACTTCATAGACTTTAACAGCTTGTTTCCTTCGGCAGAGGATTCTTCATTTGATGAAGTCTCTTGAGACTCTACTGCCATACTTTGAATTGGCTCAAAGTTTGTATGAATCTGCAAGGATTGCTCCGGTTGATCCTTCTCAGCTACCTTAGCAGCTTCATTCTGTTCCTCTTCTAACAGTTCTTCTTCAGCTCTCTGAAATCTTTCAAACATATTTCCAGAGTATTGAAGAGGAATGTTGATATTTTCATGAACATTTCCCACAATGATGTCGGGGAATAAACGGGGCTTTACAAAACTTGCATGTTGATCCTGTTCCTCCTCAGATGAGGAACTTCCTTCTTCAACAACCTTATCTTTGGAGGGTTTCCCCTCAGATCTGATAATTTTTGGCTGAGTTACTGATAGGATCGGCTTAATCAATAGAGACGGGGGTCTGGCTATGGATGAAGACTTATGAAAAAAGGTTTGAAAGAAATCATATTAGGGATTTAATTCGCTTTCTATTTTATGCAAACACTTGTAAACACTTGAAACAGATTCAAGGCGGAATTGTGACTTGAGTTTGAAGCAAAAGATGAAATATAAAAAGATGACATAAATGAAAGAACACAGTAGTTTGTTTATGGATGTTCGGAGAAACTCTCATACGTCACCCCTTCTTCCAACCACCGAAAGGATTCACTATAATATGATTCGAATCAAATACAGTTTACACACACTTAGCTCACTATTGAACAAAACACTTTCTGTTCAATTACAAGATGAAGAATACCACTCAGCTAAAGATGTTTTGAATCTAGCTCTCTCTTGATTCACACACAGTACAATCAGAAATTAGCTTCACAAAATGAATATTCAAAAACTTGAATTCAGTAAGCAAGATGATCGAATATTTTCTCTCTCTGTAAAATCAGATTGCTTGTTCGTTATGTGAGACTTCGGCCGATTGTCCGTTGTCCTTGAGATTTGTTAAATACTGAACAGGAGATAACGGTCGAATTTTTTAGAATGATACGTGGCACTCTTCCATTGGAAAGCCTCCATTGCACACAGCAGGTTCTGAGCACAAGGATCGTGGCCATACATCATTGGTCGTGCGCCGAATATTCCATCAGAGATGTACCTGCAAAACAAGTAATATGAGGAAAATTCTATTACGTGGCATTCGTTGGTTGGTTGCATATAGCTGTTGTACTGATCTTCACTAGAAAGTGGAGCAGGAGTAGGGTACAACTATCGCACGTGGGTAGGTGGGTGCTAGCTTCAAGCATACTACTTAAGCTGAGCATTAGACATATTTCGTTAGACGGATTGTGAAAATCAGTCTAATGAAATCAAACATCCCCTTCAATAATAAAGTCTATTAGACCGCCTGGTCTAATAGAATTAGACTTACGTCTAATTACAATAACCATTAGACTGCACGTTTAACTCCACTGAGTTAGACTGCACGTCTAATTCCGGTTCTACCTCAGACTAATCTGAAGGAGTTAGACTCACGTCTAACTTTCACTTAATTAGACTACACGTCTAATTATCCAATAACCATTAGACTGAACGTCTAACTCCATTGAGTTAGACTACATGTCTAATTCCGGTTCTACCTCAGACTAATCTGAAGGAGTTAGACTCACGTCTAACTTTCACTTAATTATATTACACGTCTAATTATCCAATAACCATTAGACTGCACGTCTAACTCCACTTAGTTAGACTGCACGTCTAATTCCGGTTCTACCTCAGACTAATCTGAAGGAGTTAGACTCACGTCTAACTTTCACTTAATTAGACTACACGTCTAATTATTCAATAATCATTAGACTGCACGTCTAACTCCACTGAGTTAGACTGCACGTCTAATTTCGGTTCTACCTCAGACTTGTCTGAAGGAGTTAGACTCACGTCTAACTTTCACTTAATTAGATTACACGTCTAATTATTCACAATTTATTAGACTGCACGTCTAACTCCACTAAGTTAGACTGAACGTATAATTCCGCACAACTATATTAGACTACACATCTAACTCCGCTGAGTTAGACTGCACTTCTAATTCCGAATGTATTAGATTGTCCGTCTAATTGCAAATATATTAGACTGCACGTCTAACTCCGTTGAGTTAGACTGCACGTCTAATTCCGCATATCTATTAGACTATACGTTTAATTTGAGAATTCATTAGACTGCACATCTAACTCCGCTAAGTTAGACTGCACGTCTAATTCTATGCATTCATTAGACTACACGTCTAACTCCGTTGAGTTAGACTGCACGTCTAATTTTATGCATTCATTAGACTACACGTATAACTCCGTTGAGTTAGACTGCACGTTTAATTCTATGTATTCATTAGACTACACGTCTAACTCCGCTGAGTTAGACTGTACGTCTAATTTTGTGCATCTAATGTCAAAAACGGTCTAATGACCCTCATTAATGCCAAGTCTTATGAGATATGAATTCAATAGACCTGCATCAAAACTCACAAGTCATTTCATCATCAAAATCTCAATGGTTAAATTATTTTAACACTTAGTCAAAATAATTTGACCCAACAGTTACCTCGGCCACTTTCTCTTGGGCTTCCTCTGTTCTCACAACAGAGGATATCACAACATTTTCTTCAAAAGGAGCTTGAGCAGCCTCCTCAATCACATCTTCTTCAAGAACTTCTTCTTCATTTGTTTCAAGGGCTTGTTTAGGCTCTTGAATAATTACTTTTTCTTCTTCATTTGGATTCTCTTGAATTGGTTGATCCAGAATGCGTCTCTCTTCAGTAGAAAGATTCCCGAATTCGACCAAGAGAGCAGCATCTAGCTCATCGGCATCGTTGTCATCATCAAGGATGTCCATCGGTTCATCATCATCAAATTGTTTTGCACCAGAGTAATTAGCGCCATGAACGTATCGGGTAGCCACTGAGACGTAGCTATCCATGATGTCATTTAGCATCTTCAATACTTTCACTTCCACCTCAGATCCTTTCTCAACAGGATTGAAATTAGCCTTTCTGGCTTCAAGAATTGGAGAGAAGGCTCTTCCATATAGGCAAGCTTCAACGAGATCTTTTCTCTTCAGAGCCTCAGCTACCTCTAAAGTTTTATCCCACTTGAGAACTTTCTTCTCATTGGCTACCCGCTTCTTCCACTCTCGGGTTATCGTAGAATTTGACAGAGTATCATTGTACTTGGACGACAATCTCTCCAGGGACCATGATTCGAAAATCTCATATTTTTCATCCGCAATGGCTTTAACTTGATTTAAAATGAGGTCAACAATGCATGTTGCCTTCGATACTTCTTCAGGAACTGGAGTTGCAATCTTCTTACCTTTTCCCACAACATCTACGGGTTTTGGAGCAGGTCTAAGTTCACTGAACACAATTCCACTCGACATTTTTACAGAACGCATCAACTCGAACGTCGATTGGGGTTTCTTACACAGCTCGGCAGGGAGCTCTACACGAGTAACCTTCCCGGCTACCATAGAATCTTTAGTAGCGGGAACAAAAGATTCTTGTTCAGTAGATTTACCAACAACAAGGGTAAGAACTGCACCTTGTTCTGGTTGAGATAACTCTGTAGCACCTGCGGCTATTTGATTTGTTTGAATAACAGGAGACACATTCCTGTCATCATTTTCATCATTTGGACTAGCTGACTCAACAACGGGCCCTTCAGCATATTCTCTTAAGGGAGAGAAAATAGATTCATCTTGTTTCATTTTAGGAACATCAAACTTAGGCACAATGGCCAAAGATTTAGAAGAGGTTACCTTCAATGATTTAGACACGCGGGGCGCCTTCGTCTTCTTTTCCTTTGAGACACTGGATCTCGAAGGCTTTCTCAAAACGGTTGCCAGAGTAGATAGAGAGGACATCGGAGTTGCATCAAGTACGCATGGACCTTGACTTAACCTTGAATCGACTAATTCAGAGTCCTTCTTGTTTGAACTTTTCAGACTGGAGGAACTGGCCTCCGATTCATTCACTGTTTTCGATCTTTTTGCCCCTGTTGACATAACAGAAGCATACGGTTGTTTGGATGGGGTGGAGGGCTTTCCACTTGTTTGATAACTAGATGCACCAGAGGCACATTCTACGTTGTTCTTCATCCTTATTAGTGTGCTAGCGACTGTAAGGGCAGTGAATACTCTCGGAGAGTTGATCTGCTCTGGTTCACCAACAGGAACCCCCAAATGCTCCATTAAACGACTCAGTTGAGCCGCATATGTTATGCTTTCCTTGTTTGATTGACAGATCGAAAAGTAGAGGTTCTGAAAAAGGGTAGATGCCCAGTTTACCTAGATTCCCTTTGAAATCGCGCACATATAGTCGAAACGGTCTTGACTATAGAGATAGAAGGAGCCAGATTTCTCTTGTATCTCTTTTGCTACCACGTCGTTCAGCAAAATGAAGTGGGGTTTGAGTACCTTCTTATTTCCATTAACATGAATCATCGAACCGTTAGCAGAAAAGGTCTTCTTCATCTCTTCAATGACTTCTGATGAAAGGATCAAGTCGAATGTGTGCCCCTCCGTTGGAAGTTCAAAGAACTCCGCATATACGGTTTCATCGAAAGAAAACTCCATGCCGTTGACGGTTGCTACGATGGATTCACCCACCATAGTTGCAGATTTGAAGAACTCTCGAACTTCTTTCTCATAGAATATGAACGGACCGCCGAGATACTTCCTCAACCCAGAATATTCTAGAGTTCTGAACATATCCACCACTTTCGGTTGTTCGAAAGTGTACACCGATGAAAAATCCACATGTAAAGTACAATGACCCAAAGTGATTTTCTTGTTCACCATTTTTGAAAGAATATGAACCGACACAAGATTTCAGAGAGATTTTAGAGAGAGAAATACAAAGAAAACTAGGGTTCTTAAGGATTTCGAGAGATTGAAAACTTTCAAACTCATGCACTAATGTCCTTATATAGATAAAAAAGAGATACACAAAATAACCGTCACTTTTCTTAAGGGTATGGCCCATCAATAAATGTTAGACGTCCTTTTTCAAGGAGTCATCATTAAAAGTGATGGTATATCAGTCATTTTCTCTAAACTTGAAAGACACGCCTCTTCATGTTATAAGAGATGTCTGTTTAATATTTTAAGCGGGAAAAACGGATATATCCTCACGTGGGACAGCTGTCCTTGATCAGTCTAATCGGCATGTAGTTAGACGTTTTTCTTACAGCAAAAATCCATATATCCAAACGTCTATTAGACGGATGGGTTTATTAGACGCATAAGTCTAATTCCGTGTTGTAAAACAATACGTCTAATGTCTATTAGACGTGTACGTCTAATTCCGCATGAACATCACGTGTTAGACGTGTGTTTGATTAGACGTGAGCATCCTCTTGCTCATGACGTAAAAATGTCTAACGTCTATTAGACGTGTCCGTCTAATCACGTAGGTTTAACACCTCAACATATAGACTTAGATGTATAGATTTTGAGCAAAAATACGTCTAAGTACAAACCGTTTCTTTTAGACACACTTGTCTAATAAACCGATTAAGAATATTTATCTAGAGGGTATCCTTACTTCCAAAGTAATTTTCCCTCCTCATTATGTATAAAAACATAAAAACGTAATAAATAATTTTTGTGATCCAAAGACCAAAAATATTTTTAACAAATAAAAACATTTATTCTACTAGAATGGCAAAGGCCATTGTTGATCTTCCAGGATGTGTACTCAAAAGAGTATTCTTCTTGCTTCCTTCCTGTAATCCTCCTGCATCACCTACAAAAGAAACTATTTACACATTTTGGTACCCATACTCAATTGGGTCCTCGATCAGTTAGTCCCCTAGGAATCCATATTTGAGTTATTCTTATGGATTTCCCATTTTGTGTTGTGATTAATGCATAAGATTTTGACTTAGAAGATGACTTCCTGCTAGCCACTGATCCCTTAACTTCTGAAGAAGATATTCTTTTAAAACTCCTTGACTTAGAGTCAGGTTTTAAATTGCTAGACTTATTAGCTGCTTCTAACTTATTCTTAAGCCAGCTAACAGTAGGCGGAACATAAACTATTTCATTTTTGAAAACAACTTCTTCATGAATAGGATCAGATTCAATGTCAATCATACTCCCTTTGACAAAACTTATTGGCTAAAATTTGTCAGATGAGTTGGACTTTTTGCATGACAGGTTAGGGTCATTGCTATAAAACCCCAATCCGGATCTAGATCCAGCAGGTTTCAACATGTTGATCTGATGTTTGACAACTTCTCCAGACATTGTCCATGCACATACAACATAGTTTAACCTTTTGTTTTTAGATGAAAGGGTTTGAATATGTTCTTTGAGCATCTCATTCTCAGATGAGATATCTTCAATCTTCTTTTCAAAAACATTTGACTCTTCAGCTTGAGACAGATTTGGTTTGTTTATATCTGGTGAAGATTTAGTTTCATTTAGGGATTCTGCTAGCTTTCTTTACTCGATGACCATGTCATCCAGTGCAGCTACCAGTTGTTCCCTTGAAAACCTTTAGGAAGAGAAGTCAAATACCTCAGTCTCCTAAGTTCTTTCATTATCTACTCTTGCTATGAAGCAAGACATCTCTTCTTCATCACTTTCACTAGATAAAAGTAGTAACCACAACTGCTTCCTCTGTTCTTCCCGTCACCTGCCATAAGAGCCTTCAGCTCTTTTCCATCATCCTTGGCATCTTCACGTTTCGGCTTCTGGCATTCCGATGTATAATGACCTTTAATACCAAAGTTAAAACAAGTAACATTAGCTTTAGGTTTTTTATTGTCATTAGAATTTGAAAAGTTTGAGTTAAAGTTCCTCTCCTTTATGAAGTCGCCAAACTTCTTCACAAAGAGAGACATGGCATCGTTGCTCAGCTGCTGAGTTGCCATCTTCATATCCGGAGCGGTTGGTGGCTCTTCAGCAGTCACCAGCGCCTTGGCAATAATAACGGATGTGGGTTGATCTTCTTCCATCCTACAGTTCAGCTCGAACTCATAGTTCTTGAGATCAGCAAAGAGATAAAAGAGAGAAATCTTGTTAAGATCTTTGGATTCTCTCATCTCCATTGTTTTAGGTCCCATTCCCTTGGAAGAGCACGCATGACCTTGATAGCAAGCTACCGGTTGTTATATGTCTTGCCTAGGATAGACAGAGAGGAGACGATCTTGCTAAATTTGGTGTCGAAATCGTTCATAGTTTCACCAGGACGCATCTTGAAGCTGTCAAACTGTTGAGTGGCAACCATGATCTTGTTTTCCTTGGTTTGCTCGTTGCCCTCACACAGTTGGGTGAGTCTATCTAAGACCTCTTTGGCAGTATCGCATTCGAAAATGTAGTTGAACATGTTGTCATCTAGAGATCTGTACAGAACATCAAGAGCCATGTTGTTGATGTTGTTCTGCCTCTTTTCATCAGTGGTCCAGTCAGCCTTCTCCTTATCAATCTTGATAGGACCTTCTGTGACAACGCTCCACATGTCATCGTGAAGAGAAGAGAGATGAGCACGAACTCTTTTCTTCCAAACAATGTAGTTTTCTCGAGAGAAAGTTGGAATGGCTGTAGCATTGGCATCTTTGGTTATGGTCGACATATTTCAGGAAAGGCTTGAGAATAGAAACAGGGCTCTGATACCAATTGATAGGATCGGCTTTATCGATAAAGACGGGGGTTTGGCTATGAATGAAGGCTTATGAAAAACGGTTTGAAAGAAATCATGTTAGAGATTTAATTCACTTTCTATTCTACGCAAACACTTGTAAATACTTGAAACGGATTCAAGGCGGAATTGTTTACTTTGGTTTGAAGCTCAAGATGAAATATGAAAAGATGACAGAAATGAAAGAACACAGCAGTTTGTTTATGGATGTTCGGAGAAACTCTCCTACGTCACCCTTCTTCTAACCACCGGAAGGATTCACTACATTTTACACACACTTAGCTCACTATTGAACAAAACACACTTTGTTCAATATATAATCTGAAGAATATCACTCAGCTAAAGGTATTTTTGATTCTAGCTCTCTCTTGATTCACACACAGTACAATCAGAAAGCAGCTTCACAGTATGAATGTTCAAAGACTTGAATTCTCTCTCTTGAATAGCAAGCAGAATTGTAGATTAACTCTTTGTAAAATCTGGCAGTTCGTAAAGAAGATTGTCCGTTGTCCTTGAGATTTGTTAAATACTGAGCAGGAGTTAATGGTCGAATCTTTTAGAATGATACGTGGCACTCTTCCATTGGAAAGCATCCATTGTACACAGCAGGTTCTGAGCACAAGGATCGTGGTCGTACAACACTGGTAGTGCGCCGAATATTCCATCAGAGATGTACCTGCAAAACAGGTAATATGAGGAAAATTCTCTTACGTGGCATTCGTTGGTTGGTTGCATATAGCTGTTGTACTGATCTTTACTAGAAAGTGGAGCAGGAATAGGGTACAGCTATAGCACGTGGGTAGGCGGGTTCTAACTTCAAGCATACTGCTTAAGCTGAGCATTAGACGGATTATGAAAATCTGTCTAATTAAATCAAACATCCCCATCTAATAACATAGTCTATTAGATCGCCTGGTCTAATAGAATTAGACTTATGTCTAATTACAATAACCATTAGACTGCACGTCTAACTCCACTGAGTTAGACTCCACGTCTAACTCCACTGAGTTAGACTGCACGTCTAATTCCACACATATTAGACTGCACGTCTAACTCCACTAAGTTAGACTGCACGTCTAATTCCGAATATATTAGACTGCTCGTCTAATTAAACTATCCGTCTAATTGCAAATATATTAGACTTCACGTCTAACTCCGCTGAGTTAGACTACACGTATAACTCTGAAATCTATTAGACTACACATCTAATTCGTGAATTCATTAGACTGCACGTCTAACTCTGTTGAATTAGACTGCACGTCTAATTCTATGCATTCATTAGACTGCATGTCTAACTCTGCTGAGTTAGACTACACGTCTAACTCCGAAATCTATTAGACTACACGTCTAATTCGAGAATTCATTAGACTGCACGTCTAACTCCGCTGAGTTACGTCTAACTCCGCTGAGTTAGACTGCACGTTTACTATGCATCTAATGCCAAAATCGGTCTAATGAGCCTCATTAGAACCAAGTCTTATCGAAATATGATTTCGATACACCTGCATCAAAACGCATAAGTCATTTCATCATCAAAATTCCAATGGTTAAATTATTCCAACACTTAGTCAAAATAATTTGACCCAACAGATAGACATCCGCAACCATCTTTTTTTTAAAGATGGTATTTCATCATTTCTTGATTGTTTGACCCCCTTCAAAAACTAAAATGATCACCCTTACTTCGGTAATCATTTCCCCTACATCTAGGATCACCATAATGGCCTACACCGGTAACTGACTAGAAGAACAACCAGAATACTATTATGGGTGTTTGATTAATTAAAGCCCACTTGGTTGATCAACCAACCTTAGGAGGATATAAATAGATTACATTCATCAATTCGTAAGCAAGAGATCCACTTTCATGCCCCCAATCAAATATTTCAGAAAATTCTCCATTAAAGCTTTCAGCTTATGGATTTTTGGAATTTTGGGATAAAGCTTGGATCCAGACATCCCCAAAGATTCTATAAGGTCTAAGTAGTGTTCTACAATCCTTGGTAAGCTTCCTATCATCCTTTAATTCAATCTTTCAGTTTAATATTGACATTTATATATTTTAGTTTTCATAAGTTTGTATACTTCCTAGTTATTGAATTTTTCGATTCGAAAATGATTATAGGATCATTTACAAGATTTATGTTGAAGCTAAAACTGATAAATCGTTCTAAACCAGAAAACCCCAAATTAAATTTGGAAAATCTAAAATTAGGGTTTTATATTCTTGAGCTTTTACTCAAGAACAACAACCCATAAAATTTTCTAACATGTTTCTAATGATGTTAGAAACCTATTTGGATCATGTTTGATCCAATCTAATAATGTTTGATTTAAATTGTAATATGAAAAAGGTGAAACTAAGAAAGAAGTCGTTGGTGATTCTAACTTGGTCATATCCTAAGCCAATGGCATGTGACAAGTAAAAGGGGAAAACCTAAAACCCCATGCCCACCTGACCAAACTTATGAACAAATTTGATCAAGTATCATTTGTTCATGCTCCAAGGAGCCAAAAATGATTTACGAATTCATTAACAATATTGGAAACCATAACTCAAATTCCCAAAAGAATTAAAGTCACCCCCCTTAAAATACGACAAATACAATGACCTACTTTTGAAAAGGGAACAGTGACTTCCTATGAGAACACTACTAAACCCTAGTACGATACTCTCAAAAAATACATAGAGTAAAAACAGTATCCTTCACACTTTTGGGCAAATGAACGACGGATTTTGTGCCAATATTCCACCATTTATGATTGTCTGTCAACAAATTTTACCGAAAATCTTTCGACGATAAAAACATGCTCTACATAGATAATACTGAATCCAAAAGGATCATGGAAGAAGTACTTGCAGGGACATTGTTAGAATTAAATGAAAATTAACTTAATATAAGTAGCCAATGATTATAAGGTTTTGAATATTTAGATTAAATAATCAAAAAGGGAGAAATTATTAGATAAAATAGGTAATTAATTATTATGATTAATCAATTATTAATAAAAACTTAATCAAGTTAATTTTGTGCAGGATAAAGAAAATCGAAATTAAGATTATTTTCTTTTAAAGACGGCTGCAAAATCTTCAAACATTTATAAAGAAGCGGAACCGGTAGTCTGATCGGTAGTCTACTCGATAGTCTGCTCCGTAGTCTTCTCAGTTATATATAAGAATCGCAGACAGTAGAATGTCTAGTTATCTGTTCGGTATTATAAATGAAACAGAACCGATAGTATCCTTACTTCGGTTTTATCATATGCGTAACCATCAGTTTCTCTATATCGGTTATATGTTTGGTAGCATCTAGTTAACGGTAGTATGCTCGGTTCTCCTTCAAGAAGCAGAACCGGTAATATGTTAAAATGGTTTTATACAAGGCGCAACTGACAGTTTCCACATCAGTGCTATGCCAGAACGTATCCGGTAATTACAGAGAGCAGATTTCATGCGTCCAGACTATTTTATTGCCATTTTGGTGCAAGTCTGATGAAGTCTATTGGGAGCAGTTTTCTGCCATATTGTTCTAGACATCCAAATCATTAGAAGACAAAATTGTATGCTGATTTCTCCTCGAAAATCATTAATCTAATTAATGCCATATTGACTTATTGTTAGAGTACAAACAAGATCAAATGATATCACATCTACTGTACTACTCTGAACCTCAACCAATCACAATCAAGAAAGGTGTACTATCAAAAAAAATATATCCGTTGAAAAAGAAAATATATCCTTTGATATATTTGCCTACTTAAGAAGACAAAAGTCATCTGCTCCAGCGCATTTTTTTCCACCTAGCTAACCTTTCAACCTTACAACTTTTGTAACCCTAATCCTTGCTATCAAATCGTTCAAGCTTTCAAAACAGTGTGTGTTATAAACTCAAGTGTATTACAATATTACCTATTTTGTGTGAGTGGTGTGTATTGTAAGTTGACAGAATCTGTTTCTATTCAACAGAGTGAGCTTATTGAAAGGTAAAAAATGAGTAGTTACTAAGCCTCGGTTGTTCGACTAAGTCTGTGTACGCATTGTAAACGAATTGAATATTCTAGTGAGTATCCTTCTCAAAGGTTTGAGAAGAAGGGGTGACGTAAGAGTTTATCTCCAAACATCCAAATATCTTGTGTTATGTCTTCTTTCCATTACTATTTTCTAAACCGTGTATTCATTGCTTCATGTTGAAACAAACATTTTCGCACTTGAACTCGGTTCAAGAGTTTGTGACAACTTGCGAAGAATAGAGATCAATATTAAGCTCTAACAGGGTTACTATCAACCGACGTGTGTGTAACCGTTCACCTTTGTGATACCCCACTCTCCTTTGGCGATCCCGATCATAACAGACATGCGGCCCACACATGAATGGCATGACTTTAGCCAAGAAAAATACTCTATTTATGATATTACTACCAATATCTCGAACAAAAATGTGCGAGCTATGTATGGAGCTATCATCAATGTAAAATGTATGTTATCTTGAAGCATATTACGACCTTGTTTCTCTACAATATGACATCCCCTTGGCCCTTTTATACATGGTGCTTTAATGTCATCATAAAAATTTATCCCCACGCTTCAAATGGACACAACTTCATACTCATAGCCATGGACTACTTTACCACATGGGTTGAAGAAGCCTCCTACAAAGTCTTGAAATCATCTCAAGTGGCAAAGTTCATCCGTATTAGCATCATCGCTAGATATGGAGTCCCTCATGCCCAAATTTCAGACAATAGTCGACACTTCCAAGGAAAAGTGTTGTAATTGGTCGATGAGTTCAAGATCGAGCATCATAAGTCATCGCCCTATAGACCTCAATTCAATGTTGTAGTCAAAGCGACAAACAAAGACGTTATTAGGATGATCAAGACAATGACCAGTACGTACAAGGACTGGCATGATAAACTGCCATATGCCTTCTAGAGATATCGTACAACCTCTCGAACATCGATAAACGAAACTCCCTACTTGCTAATTTAGGACATGGATACTATACAACTATCGAAATTGACATTCTAACTCTAAGAATATTCTTAGAAAGCCACATTATTGAAGAAGATTGGCTTAAATCTCGAAATGATCAACTAACATTAATAGAGGACAAGAGGTTAAATGCTCTATATAAACCCAAGCCTACCATAAACAAATGTCCGACACCTTCAATAGAAAGGTAAAACCCATAAATCTCAAAGAAGGTGATTTTTTTGTTAAACGAACCCAATAACTCCTAAACCCTATGGACAAATTTCGTCCCCAATGGGAAGGTCCCTTCCTAATCAAGAAAATCCTCTCAAGAGGAACTGTCCACCTATATACTTTAAAAGGCGATGAATGTGTTGCACCAAGGAATCTCGACTTGCTTAAAATTTATTTTTGTATAAATCAAGTTACACGCATAATGTTTCTAAGCTCGACCTCGAAATAAGCTTATTTTATCAGAATTAAATCTTATGTTTTGTAAAACTTGCACCATGGACAGAGGACTCATGTCAGAACTACGATAGACCTGATGATTCTCTTGCATAAAAACAAAAGAGTGAAGATACGTAGGCAATCTGCATGTCTGTAGGCCCAATCATAAATACATAAAACCCTTAGTCCATTCCTCTAAATAAAAAGCGAAAATCTTTTAAGAAAGAAAGAAAACATAGATCCCAACCAAAAATAGATGTGGTGGATTTTAGGAAGCAATTAGGGGAAAAGAAAAGAGAATCACTACCAACAGAGTGATATTCTCAAAAATAAATCGAGAATTTCAAAATAACGCTGATTGAAAGGATATCGGTCATTATCTCTTTTTCGTTTGTAAACAATTATCCAAAGAGTAACCCTACATAGAAGATTTTTAAGAAAATGAACCGAAATAAACTCCATAAAAGTAAGGCCAAGAACCACAAATTGAGAAATGATACCTCATCACTCCTTTTGTTAAAGAAAAGAGAGGTTTTAAACTCGATACTTTAGGAAGAAAAAAACCAAAAAATGAAAATGTCAAAAAGAGAACCGAAATAAACCCCAAAAATCTCTCACAAAGAAATAGAAAAATGTTATTGTGTTGGTTGAAGTATTGAAATCACCATTTATGCTCACTCAAACTCTAGTCTTGATTTCTACGGCAAGAGCAAAATGTACTGATTCTACCAGATACACCTCAAAAACTAAAAAAATGAATCAAAGAAGTTGAGGTATTTAAATCACCATTCGTGCTCACTCACACATTAACCTTGATTTCTACGATATTAGTAGAATGTACCAATTCTACCAGATATACCTAGAGTAAAAAAAAGAAGAAAAAAAAAGAAAAATGGAAAATGAAAACCCAAAGCAGAAAGTTGATAAACCTCTCTAAAAGATATTTTCCGATAAGTGGACTTTCAAGAAATGTGATTTAAGGACAAGCAACAAAAAATATTTGCACCCTCGTCAAAACATTGGACTTTTGACTATCTTCTTCGACAGTTTTGATTCTGAATAATCTTTTATACAAAAGATCAAATTTATAGCCGATATCTCGAAAATTGGGGTAAAAGAAATTTGATTCATTAATGAAAGAAAAATCATCACATAGGACATGTTGAGGTGTTCAAATCCTCACCTGAACATATTTCAAATCTAAAAATGTCATGATTCGTTAGAAGGATCAACATCCATATCAATCTCGAAAAAAGAAATATAAAGAAAGGACTAGGGGAATAAAAATTGCCCCTTTATCCAAAAACTTGTGTCACATGTTCATAAATAAAGCTTGAAAGCACCGACTAACAGGTTTCAGCTAGTTGTGAAGGTTATTCTCATAAAAGGAAAGAGCCATGACCGATACTGCAAAAGCAAATAAACAAATCGAGTCTCTAAAAACCATATATGTCGATAGGTACGAGGCATTGTTTTTATACTATTTCGTCAAAACTCTTATTTGTTAATTGGTTTAAAGACCTTGTCTGTTGACAAGTACCAAGATCATTTGTACATGATCCGCTAAAACCTTGTTTGTTGACAAATACTAAGATCATTTATACATGATTCACCAAAACTCCTATTTATTAATAGGTATCAAAACCTTGTTTGTTAACAAGTACCAGAGATCAATCGTACATAATCCGCTAAAACCCTATCTCTCGATAAGTATTCAAACCTTATTTGTCGATAAGTAAAGAGATCATTCATATATGATCCATTAAAACTCTACCTGCCAATAGATACGAGACATCATTTGTACACGATTCAGCTCAAAAAAACCCTATTTGTTAATAGGTATCCAAACCTTATCTATTGATAAGTCCTAAGATATTCGTAGATCATCCATTAAGCCCTATATACCGATAGGTACGAAAAATCGTCTGTACACGATTCCATTAAAAACACCATATTTATTAATAGGTAACCAAACCTTATATGTCGTACTGAGATCATTAGTACATGATTCATTAAAACTCTGTCTACAGATAGGTACGAGACATTGTTTGTACACGATTTAGTTAAAAAACACTTATTTGTTAATAGGTACCCAAGCCTTATTTTTTTTATAAGTCCCGAGATCATTCGTACATGATCCATTAAAATCCTATCTACCGATAGTTAAGAGACATTGTACGTACCAAATTATGTTAAAAACCCATATTTCATAATAGATACCCAAACCTTATTTATTGATAAATCCTGAGATCATTCATACATGATCCCTTAAAATCCTATCCGTCGATAGGTACGAGACATAGTTTGCCACGATTTTGTTAAAAAAAACCTATTTATTAATAGTACCCAAACCTTATATGTTGATTAGTCCCGAGATCATTCATATATGATCCACTAAAGCAATATCTATCGATAGGTACGAGACATCGTTGTTTCACGATTCCGTCCAAAAACTCTATTTGTTGTTGGTATCAAACTTTATTTGCTGAAAAATATTAGTGATCATTCGTACATGATCCACTAAAACCTATTTGTTGATAGGTACGAGACATCATTTTTATACAATTCCTTCCAAAAACCTTATTTGTTAATAAATATAAAAAAACTCTTGTTTGTTGACAAGTACTAGAGATCATTCGTACATGATCCACTAAAATCCTATCTATTTATAGATACGAGACATTTTTTTACACGATTTCATCAAAAAACCCTATTTGTTAATAGGTTTATAAAAACCTTGTTCGGTTACAAGTACCAGAGATCATTTGAACATGATCCACTAATAACCTATCCGTCGATAGGTATTAGACATCATTGTACACAATTCCGTTAAAAAAATCCTATTTCTTAATAGATACCCAAACCTTATATGTCGATAAATCCTGAGATCATTCGTAAAAGAATCATTAAAATCCTATTTATCAATAGGTACTAAACATCGTTTGTACATGATTTTGGTAAAAAAAAACCTATTTATTAATGGGTACCCAAACCTTATCTGTCGATTAGTCCCGAGATCATTCATATATGATCCACAAAAACCATATTTGTTGATAGGTACGAGACATTATTTTTACACGATTCCGTCTAAAACCCTATTTTTTGATGGTATCAAAACATTGTTTGTTGACAAGTACTATTGAGCATTCGTACATGATCCACTAAAACCCTATCTATTGATAGGTACGAGACATCGTTTTTATATGATTCCGTCCAAAATCTTATTTGTTAATAAATATAAATAAAAAACCTTGTTTGTTTCGAGTACTAGAGACCATTCGTACATGGTCTACTAAAACCCTATCAATCTATAGATGCGAGACATTGTTTTTACACAATTTCGTTCAAAATCTCTATTTGGTAATAGGTATAAAAACCTTGTTTGTTGAGAAGTACTAGAGATCATTAATACATGATCCACTAAAACCCTATCCGTCGATAGGTATGTGGCATTGTTTTTACACGATTCCGTCAAAACTCCTATCTATTTATAGATCTAAGAAACTTGTTTGTTTTCAAGTACCCGAAATCATTCGTACATGATCCATTCAAAACCCTATTGGTTAATAGGTACCCACAAACCTTATATATCGATAAGTATTGAGATCCTTCATAAATGATCCATTGAAACCCTATTTGTTGATAGGTCCAAAAATCTTGTTTGTTGACAAGTACCTGAGATAATTTATACATGATCCATTCAAAACCCTGTTTGTTAATAGGTAACAAAAAACCTTATTTTTCGATATGTACCGAGATCATTCATTCATGATCCGCTAAAACCCTATATGTCGAGGTACGAGACATAATTTTTACATAATTCTGTCAAAAACGCCTATTTTCCAATAGGTCCAAAACCTTGTCTGTCGACAAATACAAAGATAATTTGTACATGATCTTCTAAGACCCTATATGTCGATAGGTACGAGACATCTTTTTTACACGATTCCGTCCAAAAATCTTATTTGTTGATATATATCAAACCTTGTCTGTACACAAGTACTGAGATCATTCGTACATGATCCAATCCAAACTCTATTTGTTGATAAGTATTCAAAACCTATATGTTGATAGTACCATGATCATTTATATATGATTATCCTAAACATTACCTATTGGTGACCTATAGGTTGATAGCACCACAATTATTTACATATGATCATTCTAAAATGATACTTGTTAGTAACCTAGATAAAAAATGCTAAGACTTTCATGTCCCCTTTATGTCACACTAGGTGACTATAACCTTAGTCGTTTATATATGACTATCCTGAATAATCCGTTGATATAAAATTTAGTGTTAGATGTCATACTCGAAACTACGTTTTTAAAACCAGTTTATTGTAATAAAACATGATTCGAGAGGCTTTATAAACAACTCCATAAGTTACTTTCCCGTTGAATCTGAGAGAGATTGGAGGTTTTATTTAATGGGATGTCGTTATAGGCCTTCTTTAGATTTTTTTAATATTAATTAACCTCTCAAATAGAGAGTCGCCACCTAATTTTAAAAATTAAAAAATTAAGAGTGTGAGTTCGGCATTTGGTTACATGTGAGAAAGAGTTTTTTACATGCTATGTCCAAGAACGCCCTAAGGTCTATACTAGTTAATTTTGGATGTTTTTCAAATTTCTCACGTTTTACAATTTAAAATTTTTCATTTTTAACATTTAAAGTGTTTTCAATAAATGAAAGGCAAGGAATGAATAGACAAAGACAAAAGTTATAAACCCTAAACAAATAATTCACAAATAAGGTTTTCCTAAAAATATAAGACTAATCACATTATTTACCAATATTTAATTGGCTTAAGTCTAATTTGATTTTTAAGAATCTTTGTTAAAATGAATAATGAATATTGTGAAGGCATTATTTATATTTTTTGGGTTTTATAAAAACAAATTGAGTTCAAGACTTATAAAAGAAAAATCTATATGTCTAAGTTATATGTCTAAGTTATGATTAAGCAAGCCACAAACTTAACTAAGAAAACAAAGGAAAAAAGCTCACTTAGACGTATGTACTTGTACAATTAGCTCACTTAGACGTACATACTAATAAAATTTCATTTAAACATACTTACTATCAGAAATTGGCTCATTTAACCTCTTTTAGTAAACCATAGTTAATTTTTAATTTATATATTTATTAATTAAATATTAGTATATTTTATCAATCCTTTTTTTATTAATCAATTAACTCTATATTTTTATCTTTTTTATAAAAAAATTATATAAGTATTTATTATTTATTATTGATTATTTTAATTCTATTTTATATATATATATAAGCATTCATTATTAATTATTTTAACATTATATTTCTTCTTGTTTTTATATTTTTTTCTTATATTAACATTGATTATTAATTATTTAAAAAAAATTTGGTCCCAATGATTGGATATAACAATGACAAAAATAATTAAATATTAGACAAAACAATGCTCCTTTCAACACAAAAATAAATTAATTCATAATTAAGAATTAGATAATAATACAACTCGTTCATCAAACAACAAAAGAGTAATAATCAAATATTAGACAAAACAATGCTCCTTATTACTATTACAAGTCATGAATCAAAACAAAATAAAAATTTATCAATTATATTTTTGTTCATATTAAAATAAATAAGAAAGAAATCCTTCAAAAAAATATTACATTAAAACAAAAAATTCATAAATAAATTACTAAAATGTTTTAAAAATGTGAATTTAAGAATTATGAAAAATAAAAAATGATAAAAAAAAGGAAGATGAAATATAAAAGAGAAACAAATATAAAAATAATAAATAATTTAGGAATGGAATAAATTTAACTGGTTTAATTAATAAAAAAGGACATAGAAAATATATTTATATTTAATTAATAAATATATAAATAAAAAAATAAAAATTAACTATAGTTTATTAGAATAGGCTAAATGAGTCAATTATTGATAGTACGTATATTTAAATGACCTTTTATTAGTACATATGTCTAAGTAAGCTAGTTGTACAAATATATACGTCTAAGTGAGATTTTTCCAAGATAATTGTTAACAAAATAAGCCTAAGTCTAAAATGCATAATATTAAAAACAATAAAAAATTTAAAAAATAAATAAATTGGACACGACTAAACCTCTACGGTCGAAAAATCAGCTCTTAGTCAAAAATTAGACCCAACACGGTCGGATGTTGGTGCAAGTCCCTTTTGTCGGTCCTAGAGTGTATACCTGGTCAAACAGTGTGCAACCATCGTCGGTCTTAGGTCGGGTGCAACCATTATCGGTCCTTGGTCAGTAACAACAATCCTTGGTCGGGTAAAACAAGAGTCGGTCCTCGGTCAACAGCAAACAACAATAGTCTTTAGTCAACAACAACCAACAATAGGTGCATAAAGTGGCATCTCTTCTCTGGTTAGTTGTATCTTCTGAGTGCATGAATCAACAGCAAAAGGGATTCCTCGGTCATAAGCATAAAAAAAACCTAGCCAGAAGTAGAGTCTGGCTAGATTTCTCGATCGGATGTGCACTACAACTTCTAGAGGCATTGGAAATGTCAAGAAAGTATCAGCTTTAGCATGTGTAGGAGATTCTTGGTCGATTAGCATCCTCGCGTGCTCTAGGATGCATGTTTCTCGCTCAGAGGCTCCTCCAGTACACTCCAAGGCTTGCTCCTCCGGTCGTATGCACTATGCGCCGCTACAGCGGGAAGGTTCACTACTCTAGATTTTTCGACCTAGACCCTAACTAACTTCGACTTTGGTGATCCAGTTATGTTAATAACACGTATAAATAAATATATAAAATAAAATTTTATATCTAACATCTAAAAATATAAAATAAAATAACGTAAAACAAAGCAAATTGTGTTTTTAACTTTTAAGTTGTTTATTTTCTTTTTTAAATGACCAATTCGAGAGCCGATTTTTGTTTTTAAAGAAGTTTTAGATACATTAAATTTTCTGTTTTTTTGTATGTTTATTTAGATTACATATTTACAATCAAAAAACAAATCCTAAACACCTATCAAAACAACAAGCTTAAAGAAAACAATGCGTTAAATTAAATAAAAAAAGCAAGCAAAAATAAAATTCCAAAAAAGGGGAAAGGGCAAAATAGCTTACAAATGGCTACTCTTTTGATGTGAAATCTTAACAGAAATTTACTAAGTCAATTATCCCCATTTCCTACGGTTGGGAGGGACTCTTCAACCGTCGATTTGGGATTTCACACTGTTCTCCTCTTAGAATTTTATTCCATGGGCCAGATCTTGAGAATGGATTGGTCCACAGGTCGGGTCACCGATCGGATCCGTCAATAAGATCCTTTCCTTGGCTTGACTTCGGGTTGACTTGTCTTTGATTTGGATTATTTCGGCCCCATTCACTAATCTTATCCGAATCTTGCATATGTATCTTGGATGGACTTTTAAAGATTCACATGTTTCATTTCCCTTTATCCTACAAAAAGAGTTTGTTAAAAATAAAATAAAAATAATTTTATTTTTAATTATTCCTATTTCTAAGGAACAATTCTAATTATTCCATTTATGAAATAAAATTCTAACGAACTAAGCCAAATTCAAAATTAAATTGCAAAATCTAATTTAACAACTAATTTAATTGATAACTAAACTAATTAATTAAAGAAAAAAAACTATCTTAATTATATAAATATAGTTAACAAATTTTAAAATTTTGACAAAATGTTAACATGTATATATAATTCATATTTTTTTTATATTTTTATGTGTTTTATAATAATCAAAGTAATTAATTTTAATTAAATCTGAAATATTCAAAATATAGGAAAGACTTAGAAAAATTACTACCTTAACTTATTAAGAATCTAAAATCAATTGTTTACAAAACTCAATTGTTCTAAGAAATAATCATCTTTAAAATAAACCGTAAAAAATTGTATAGGCTCGAATTTAATAAAAGTATAAACTATAAAATTTTGGGGTAAAAAAATGAGTCTCTACATACCCAATGTAAAATTTTTTAAATAATTATTTTAAATATTTTCGAATAAATAAAATAAAAATAATTAAAACAAAAGCCAAAACCTAATCAAATAATTAGTTTGATTAATTATTGGGCTAATTAAATCCTAATTAATTAAGGATAATGGCCAAGGAAAATGAAAATAATTTGGGATAAATGTTGTACCCATTTTATCTCAAATTAATAATTTAGAAAAATCAAGGGAATTAAAATAAATAATTTAGGATGAATGTTCTATCTATTTTATCCCAAATAAATTATTTATTGAACCTAAAAATATACAAAAATAAAATAAATTGACAAAATAAATTTCAAATTTATTTTAATTATTTTGTATATTTAAAAGATTTAGAAATAGAGCTAAAAGGGTGAAATAAAATTCAATTTCAAATAAACCCTTAAGGTTTTAAATAAAAAAAATATGTAATCGGGTGTAGCCAAAATACAGAAAAATTGCTATAGTTAAAACTACGACCCTCATATAGGCGTTGGATTTTCATCCAACGCCCAAAAGTCGCATGTTGCAGCGTAAGGAGCGTGCATCCGCGAATTAGGGACTCATCTAACGTGCGCCCCAATCCCATTAGCTCATGTAATGCAACAAACCACTCGAACAAAGAAAAAACATGGATAGAACGCTCCGCGTCTGAGTTTTTTTTCCAAAACAGCATCGTTTCACGCTTGGTTTGTCTTCTTCCTCGTGATGAAGAACAAATAAGGACAAATCTCATCTTTTATTTTTCAAAGATGGAACTTCGCCGATAGTCAACCATTTCGGCTGATTCGAAAGCTGAAACATTCACCCTACCACAATGAACATTTTGCCTACGATCATAGGCATCATTAAGGCCTATGATCAGGAAATTCAAATCAAGAACAACCAAAACACTATTGACGATTTTTGACAAAATCCGATCAACTTGCTTCCCAAACCGACTTCAGAGGCTATATATAACCTCCCTTGATGATTCTGTAGGAAAGAGATCACCTCAGAAGCCTTCAATCCAAAATTTCAGAAAATTTTCCATTGAAGCTCCAAGTTTCTATATTTTTCTATACCAGGCCTTAAAACTCGAATCCAAACATCCAAAAAGATTTCTTAAGGTCTAAGGAGTGTTCTCCAATCTTGGGTAAACTTCCAATCACCCTTTAATTCAATCTTTTAGTTTGTAATTGAAATTATAATATTTCAGATTTTATAAGTTTGTATACTGCCTGATTATTGAATTTTTTGATTAGAAAAAGATCTAAGGATCATTTGTGAGCTTTCTGTTAAAGTCAAACACGATTAATCGATCTATATTAAAAAAATCCCAAATTTGTTCTTGAGTTAATCCTTAAGAACAACAACCCAGAAAGCTTCCCAACATGTTTTTTAATAATGTTGGACACTTATTTGGATAATGTTCGATCCATCCCGATCATTTTGATCAAAATAAAAAAATTTAAAATAAATGAATAGTTTAAGTTCTTAAATTGATCCAAATGAACAACTAGTTTTCATGTTATGGTACCGATCCTTCATAATAAGTATAAGGAGGCTATTGCCAAGATCCTTACACTTCATAAAACTTTAAAAACCACAAACCTAATTTTTGGCCTTCAAACTGTTTTGAACAAATAAACATCAACTAGATCGAATATTACATAGGGATGATGTTCATAATGTTATTGGGAGCTTTTTGAAGCTACTTAAGCCATTGGATTAAAGAATCCAAGACTCATTCAAAATTGTCAAACCTGCAGTTTTTATGTTCTTGAAGATCGACAGGTCCGACCGAGGATTTTCAACTAGGACCAATAGGTCCGATTGAGGTTTTTCAGTTAGGACCAATATGTCTGAACAATTTTTTTGACCATGACCGAGAGGTCCAACCAAGGCTCTTCAGCCATGAATGAGGATTTTTACATCCGACCGAGAATTCGAATATGGGATAGAGGAGTCTCACACATGATCGAGAGCTCTCAAACCGAGGACCGATGAAGTTAGTTCAAGTCTAACCCAAGACCGGTGATTTCTACAACCGACCAAGGATCTCCAATTCCAGGATCGAAATTCATAGACCCTGACCGGTAAAAACGCACCTAGGACCGACGACACCGGTCTTTGTTTGGTTGCACTTTTTATTTTCAAAAATTATTTTTTTAATTTTGGAATTTTAAACCATTTTCTAAAAGTTCCCAGAAAAATAAAATATAATTTAAAAATATTTTCGGGTAATTTCATAAAAAAATATATTTTAAGGGTTCGTTTGGGATATAATTTTAAACCCCAATGTCTGTAAAAACTGATGTTCTTTAGGTATATCATTCTATAGTCATCATCAACAATAGGTACCAACATTTAAATAATTTTGTTACGATTTTTAAATGCGTGAAAACTTATGCATGTATAGGACCGGAAGAATAATTGGTTAAATAAAATGTTATACAACCTATTTTCAAAAGCCAAGATTTTAAAAAGTAGAGACCGTTTTCGAAACAGATACGAAGGATGAAGCGGGAAAGCCTTTCCTGTGTATCATACAACATCGAACTAAACGAAACTATAATGAAAAATATCTTTGTACACGTACACATTTTATTGATTTTAAAAATCAATTGGCGACTCTATTTTAAATAAATAATCTTTTAAATTAATTATTTTAAATTAATTTAAACACAATTTTCTATAAATCAAATTTTAATTTGATTATGACAATTCTAAAGATTATTTAAACTTGAACAAAAATTAATTATTTTAAAATTAATTTCAAAGCTATCAAGATTAATTTAAAATCTTTTAAATAATATTTTATGTTAAAATTAGATTCCTAACACTTAAACTGAGTTTGAAATTTATCGAACCTCAAGCTTTTCTAGGAGAAGAGTTACATCTTTCTGGCGACTCTGTTGGGGATTAAATTTTTTAACTCGGACATAATTATGGCTATTGAAAAAGATTTGTATCATGTTTTACATTTAATAGCTATATCCCAAAAGGTACAACAACTAAGGGATGCATATGTTTTATCCTAATAAATTCTTAAATTTTAAAGGGTACATAACCTTAACATTACATCCAATAAGTAGTTTGATGATCTGAAAGTCCATGAGTTCTAGATGAACTCAAGGAATAAAGATGAGCCCTCGTCCTCGAAGGTTACTAGAGCGTTGGTATCCTCTATGAAGCAAGAAGCCCTTGCACCCATCAAGTCAGCTGAGTAGTTTAGCGAAGATGCGATGGCACTACTTGTCAATAAGTTTGGAAAATTCATGAGGAAGAATCAATCTAACCCGTCTTTCAAAAACAACAACAACTCTAATGATTATAAAGCTAACATTCATTGTTTTAACTATGATACTTTAGGTCACTACAAGTCGGAAAGTCGGAAGCCAAGGAGAGACGACAAGAAGTCAGATGATTAGAAACATAAGGAGGATCATAACTTATCCAAGCATAATAAGGATCAAAAAGTAATGTTGGTAGAGGAAAGCAAAAGCAAGTGGGCCCAAAGTGATTCAGAATTAAGTGATAGTGATGATGAATAAGTCAAATGTTTCATTGCCAACGATGAAGAGGTATTTGGCTTTGCCTCTAAAGAGTTCACTTGAGAGGACCTGATTACTACACTCAACAACATGGTCATTGACTACAAGAAACTGTTTGTTCTCGTTTCAGCTTAACCAGATAACACAACTGGTAAAACAGATGAACTATCCTCTGAGAATGAGAAGCTCAAAAAGACAGTTCAATTGTTGACCAAGGAAAACGAGAGAACCAACTATGTGATTGCTGCATGGACTAAATATGAGGATGCGGTTAATTAGATGACGAGTCTTCAAAGGATGGCTAACTGCAAATTTGGACTAGGCTATGACAACAACAACATAGACAAGTCATGCAAGAAGATGAAACCCAAGAAAGACAAACTTCCTTCCATAAGTTTTGTCAAGGGTACTTCAACTGACACTCAAGCAAGTCACGATGTAGATGAGTCAGTAACTAAAAAGTAACTAAAATATGTGGAGCCAACTAACAAGTCACGGTGTCTTAAACCTGAGAGAAGGAAAGTCAGTCGGTCAGCTGGACATGAACATGACAAGTGGTCAAGGAGGTTTAATCATAACTAATCCTCAAAATATTATGACTCATCATAAGGAAGACAGAGAGATGTCAAGCCTAATGCATGTAGAATTATTAAGACTAATACTAGGATATCCATCAAAATAACACAAGGATGGATCCCCAAATGACTGATCAACTGTCGACCCAATTAAATGTGGGTATCAAAGGTGTAAATAGTTTTATTTGCAGGTTAAACAGGTCAGTTGTCTGGAGGATTCAGAATGGGACTTGGATAGTGGATGCTCAAGGAACATGACCGGAAATAGAAAGCTTCTAACCATCATTGTGAAAGATTCTGGATCAAAAATCATATTTGGTGATAACTCCAAAGGTAAGACCGTGGGCAAGAGTAAGATTGTCCATAGTAACCTAACCATAAACAACGTGCCACTTGTTGAAAATTTGTGCTATAATCTACTTAGTATAAGTCAAATATGTGATATAGAATATATTGTTGAATTTCATAAGAAAACATGCATAGTCAAGGATCAACAGGGAAGTACCCTTTTGACAGGGCATATGACAAATAATGTTTATAAAGTCAAATGAAAAAAAACCATCAAAGCCTATTTGCATGATAGTTAAAAATGAACAAAACTAGATTTGGAATAAAAGACTTAACCATATAAACTTTAAGACCATTAATTCTATATGTTATAAAGAGCTAGTTGAAGGGATTCCTAAATTGATGTTTTCTAAAGATAATGTTTGTTCTACTTGCCATATGGGAAAACAGATCAAGTCAACTTTTAAAATTAAAGGTAACATTTAGCCTAAAAAAACTTAAAACTTTTGCATATGGATCTGTTTGGTTCAGTTAAGGTAACTAGTTTAGGAGGCATGAGATATACCTTAGCAATTATTGATGATTACTCTAGGTTTACTTGGGTTATTTTCTTATCTTCCAAAGATCAAGTCAATCCTAATTTGATTAAAATGCTTAAAAGAGTGTAAAATGAGTAATCGATAAGCGTTAATAAAAATAGAAGTGACAGGGGCAATGAATTCACTAACAATACTCTTTCTTGTTACCTTGAGGAGTCTGGTATTAGATACGAGTTGTCTAGTACCAGAACTCCACAGCAAAACGGTTTGACTAAAAGGAGAAATAGAACTTTTAAGGAGGCGACTAGATCAATGATAGTCACCTCTGAAGTGGCCCAAACGCTTTGGGCAGAGGCTATCAACACAGAATGTCATGCACAAAATCGGTCAATGATTAATAAAAGATTGAATAAGACGTCTTATGATATTTACCATTGAAAAGCTCATATAGTTAAATATTTTAGGATTTTTGGCTGTAAATGCTACATTCATAACAATGGAAAGAATTATTTGACCGCTTTTGACCCCAAATCTAATGTTGGTATTATGTTAGGATGATACTCTTTAGTTAGTAAAGCTTTTAGAGTTTATAATAAGTAAACTTTAACTATTGAGGAATTATACCATGTTGTGTTTGTTAAATCTGTCGAAAGTAACACTTCTATATCCATTGATTTGTCTAATAGAATGGAGGATGTCAATCTCCAATCTAATAGCAAAGATGAAGTCCAGATCATTCGAAACATTGCTTATGACCAGACGGTTGAGAATGTTGACACTCAACAAGATTATACCGCACCTCAATAGACGACTAATAATCTAGATAACTTTGAGAAAACTGGTCGGTCAGATCTTGATCAGCCAACCAGTCGGTATAAAAATATTTTGTGACCAAACTTCAAATGGAACATAAATTAACCTTCTAAGCTAATAATAGGTGACCTCTCTGCGCCTCTTTGGACCAACCATCAATTGTTAAATGAGTATGAGAACTATGCTTTCATCTCACAGATTGAGCCTAAGAAGGTTGACAAAGCATTTATTGATCCAGATTGGATCCTTGCAATGCAAGAGGAGCTAAACCAGTTCGAAAGAAACAAAATATGGCATTTGGTTCTAAGACCAGCTAATCAATCTGTCATTGGAACCAGATAGATCTTTCACAACAAACTTATTGAAGATGGTTTGGTCACAAGGAACAAGGCTAGAATAGTGGCCAAAGGCTATAAATAGGAGGAAAGCATTGACTTCGAGGAGTCATTTGCTCCTGTTTCCAAACATGTGGCCATTCAAATTTTTCTGGAATTTGTTGCATTTAAAAACTTCAAAGTTTTTCAAATGGACTTTAAGAGTGTTTTTCTTAACGTAATACTTAATGAGGAGGTCTACGTTGAACCGCCTTCCATTTTTAAAAATCCTTCCTTGATGAGTCATGTTTTTAGATTGGATAAAGCACTATATGGTCTTAAACAGGCTCCTAGAGCCTGGTATGATACTCTTATTAAATTCCTATTTGATCATGACTTCACTATAGGATTTGTTGATAAGACACTATTTATGTTTGAAAAAGACTCTCATATATTACTTTTCCAAATATATATTAATGATATTATTTTCGAGTCAACTAACCCCAAATTATGTGAGAATTTTTCTAAGATGATGACAGATAAATTCGAGATGAGCATGATGGGGGAGATAAGATTCTTCTTAGGTCTTCAAGTTCATCAACTTGTAGGAGGCACCTTCATCAACCAAGCGAAGTACACAAAGGAGTTGCTGAAGAAGTTCGACATAGATAGTTACTTTGCTGCCTCAACACCAATGAGCTCATCAATTAAGCTTGATAAAGTTTAAAATGGTCAAAGGATTGACATCACTTCCTATCGTGGGATAATTGGTTCTCTGCTCCATCTAACAGCTAGTAGACCGAACATCCTCTTCGCTGTTGGTATTTGTGGGAGATTTCAGGCTAATTCTAAACAATCTCATTATGTAGCTCCTAAAAGAATTTTGAAATATCTTAAGGGCACTCAAAATGTGGGACTTTGGTATCCGAAGTATTCCAGTTTCAATTTGATCAGCTACTCTGATGTAGACTATACAGGTTGTAAGATGGACAGGAAGAGCACTAGTGGAACATGTCAATTTCTTGGTGATCATCTTGTCTCCTAGTACAGCCATAAATAGACCTCTATTGCAACCTCAACGGCTGAAGCAGAGTATCTTTCCGTTGGTAGTTGTTGTGCTCAGCTACTGTGATTCAACAACAATTGAAAGACTTCGGTATCCAAGCTTATGAATCCCTAATCTTCTGTTATAACACCAACGCCATTGCCATAACCTACAATCCAGTGTTGCACTCGAGGACCAAGCACATAGATATTTGACACCATTTCAAATGAGATCATGTGGCGCAGAACCATATCCGCTGGAATATATCTCAATCGATCAACAAGTGGCTGGTATCTTCACCAAGCCACACTAAAAGACTAAGTTTTCTTACTTTAGAAACATTATGGGTCTTCTAGACCTTAACTAAATTTTATAAAACCACGACATGCACTTAGGGAGAAGCTTTCGCTTCTCAAAAATATTTTCATTATTTGTTCTCATAAAAATATCGGGCATGCACTTAGGGAGAAGCCTTCGCTTCTCAAAATATCTTTATTACATGATTTCATAAAAAATTTGTTTGCATAAAATTAGAGGGAAAATGACCATGTAAATTAATCAGACAAATAAAACCGGACGATTGACTCCTTTTGAAACTGACCAGATCATTCGACCGAAACAACTATAAATCAAACCGAACATCTTAAGAAACTTGGAACTTAAGTCGGCCAGTTATTTACAATTTTAACAAATACCGCCTAGTTAAGTCTTCTCTTTTAAGAGGAAGCGGTTTTTCCTCAAATTAAATAACTGATTCCTTAAATCCAGGACATGTACACAACTATTTTGTCTATTTACATGAAAGTTTCGGCAGTCTCATCTTTGGATCAAAATAGGACAACTGTCTTACCTTTGTCATTATTAGTCTATGTATATTCCCTCTTAGAAATTAAATAGTCATATCTCAGATTCTCAAATAACTTGAATACACGTGTCTCTCAATATTCAAAAGTATGACTAACATAAGTAACGATAACTTTTTGTTGTCCAATGGACTTTAAATGACTACCCCCTATTTAATGACGTCTATATTGAGAATAACTTACGTATCCGAAGCATTCCAAAAAGTTCGTTTTAAGTGATTCTAGGTTCCTATCTTCTATCAATCTAGAACTCTCCTTCCTAAACAAAATCCATCTTCCTCCTACGAAATCAAGAAATTGAAGCCTTAGCTCGTAACACGTTGCTCATCAATTTCGAATTTGTCTTTTCCGTCACGGATGAACAGATGGTTGAAATGTTCAAATCCCTCAAGGAATCAGGCTTGAAGAAATTTCTCGAGGGATCCTCTCTAATTTACGAAGAAATCGTCTTTGAGTTCTTTGAGAATGCAAGGTTAATTGATGATGAAATTATCCTATCAAAAGTAAGAGGAGAAGAATTCTTCTTCTCCGAAGAAGACTTTGTCCAATTCTTCGAACTTCCAACAGAGGGGTTCTCAGATTTTCCCACTTCCCCAAGTGATATTATCTACGAGATGTCACTAATCTTTTCAGACACCTTCGTTCGTGTTGAAACTCATGGGATTAAGTCTTCTCCGAAACCTGAATTCTCACTTATCAACGATATCATTTCCATGTCTATTCTGGCTAAAAAATCCATAAATATTTATTCTAAAAGACTTTTGAGATAATGTTGGCTATTACTAGGGGCATACCCATCAACTGGTCAAAAGTCATTTTCGATAACTTAAAGAAAATAGATTCGTCTCCAAGAATTCTAACTCGATATGTTTCCAAGCTTGCCAGTTTTTTCGTCGATCTAGGTGTTTCTATTGGACCTGGGGTTGAGATCAAACCTTCTTGTGTTCTAACCGATAATAGAGTCTATGACTACATCGCTAGGGTAGAAAGAGAAAAGACCAAAAAAAGTCTCCTAAGGTCTCAAGGGAATTAGAAATTTTCAATATTTATGATGTTGTTAAAGTGGGGAGGATTATTGAACTCTTAGTTTATATATACATTTGTGAACCGTTTTAATTTTTAATGAAATTCTATTCTGATAAATGATTTTGCCTTATTATAACTGTGATTTCCATTTAAATAAATATTATAAAATATTCATGATTAATATAATAAATCATAATGATCTTTTCTTGGGATTACATTTTGTTTTTCAAAATGGTGCCTTTTTCACTTTCAATTAAAGCGCTTGGGAAACACGTGCTATTAAAGTGACGGTTCATTACTCATTAATAGAGGTTTTAAAACTCTACTATCATGTCCTTTTATAAACATATTAAAGTGACGGTTCATTACTCATTAATAGAGGTTTTACAACTCTACTATCATGTCCTTTTATAAACATAGTGCATGCCAGAATTTCGCTTCACGTCTTCTTTAAAAATTTTCCTGAACCTTAAATCTCTATTTGCTCTACCTTCTCTCTAAATCTTCTCCATCTTCTTTATTTATTCTAGACTATCGACATGGCTAAAGATAATTCCCTCTCTAACAATGTTATGTAGGTGAACTTCGAATCCATCTATAAATCTGGATTTCCGGAGATGGTGAAGGTTTTCCGATCGATTGAGGTATTCGGCCTTAGAAAATTTTTGGGCGGTCCATTTATTTGTCACGATAACAATGTACAGGCTTTCTTCGATTCGGCGAAGATTGTCGAAGAATCTATATCAGCAAAGGTAGGGGAAAAACATTACTATCTCTAAAGCTTCCTTTGTTGAGATATTGCAGCTTCCGATGACGGATTTGACCTTTTTTAAGGCCATTCCCGATAAGATATTATTCGAAATACAACTTTTCTTCTCTAATATCGGTGCTCCCATCAGAGAAGGGAAATGATGGCTGCGATATCGCAGCTAAAGCACTCCAAGGGCGAGGAGGGGCATTCGATTCGATAACCCAATCGAAGTTTAAAATGATGGCTGCGATATTTAGGGGCGAAGAGGTTAACTGGGGATCGTTTCTCTTCAACGTGCTTTGTAAAATGATGTCTCCCCACACAAAAACGAGTTTGGGCTTTTCGGTCCAAATCAGATGGATCTTGGAGCATTTGAATGTGCTCACCGGTCGAGGTAAATCCCTTAATCCAAATAAAGTTTTATCATCGAAAACGATTGCAATACATATTACCAGAACCAAGAATGACAAGGAGTGTAACTCCGAAGCATCCGGTCAGCAATCTAGTGATGGCAAAAATAGCCGGTGCGAAATCGGCAGGAGGAAGATCGGTGGGCGGCTCTAAACACATAAACAATTCTACATGTGTTGTGTATACAAAAAGACTCAAATCTTCTAAGATTGAGTCTACTGCTAGTACCAATAGTATTTCCAAAACCGAACCTGGATAATCTTGTGAAATCATCTTATCCTGAAAGAGAACTCGGTTTGAGGTAAACATTCATATTCCTTAATTTTTAATACCTCCTGTCACTCCGATTGAACCTGCGGTTTTAGAGGTTAAATCTGTAGTTGCTGATATTACAACCAAGGTGTTCGACGCTGTTGTTACCGATCGGTCGGATGCTTTTCAAACCGATTGGTTGGACGTTTCTCAAAACAACCGACCAGATGATGGTCCTCAAATTGTTCCTCAATCCAATCGGTTAGATATTCCTCAAACCGATCGGTCAAATATTCTTCAAACCGACCGGTCAGATGCTATCCAAACCAATCGGTCTAATGTTTTGCAAACTGGCCAGCTAGAAGTTGCTGCGACCGGTCAAACCGATACTACTTCAGTTATTCAAGAACAAGTTCCAACTCCAGTTGTGGTCTCCTCAACGGGTACAATTTCCAATAAGTTGGTGGCTGATGTAGCCGTTAATAAAGAATTTATCCCTATTTCGTCCTTTACGCAAGGGATTCTATACTCCTCAGCCGCTCTCAATGAATATGTCACAAATGAAGTCCTAGTAAAAACATTCCCAAAAGGCTTCTCTTCATTTGCTCAAATGAGAACAGTTAGTGAAATTGAGTTTAAAAACTTATTTCAGATCCTAGGCCCGCTGAAGTTGTAGGGGCCGAAAAAGGTATTGTTGATCCAACTTCTGATTTGCCTCTTGACATTACTCTAGAAGCTTAAACATCTATTAACTTGATAATCGAGGAAGCTGAGGCTGCAACCAAGATGAAAATCGATCTTTTCAACATTTGGGTAAGCATAAGATTAGGCACAAGCTTTAGTGATGTGCTTCCAGACATGGAAGAGGATGAGAAGTAGGTTGAACTGCTGAATTTGGAAAAGATGATCTTTTCCTTTACCAAAACTAAATCTGTTACCGAAGCCCTCAGAAGAACTGAATTTGTGGAAGCATTTGTAAGAGGCCGCGCTATATTCCATTTCTATAAAAACTATAGAAAGAACTATGATCCGTTTGCTGATACCGCAAGAACGAACGCAGATGCCATTAATTATTTAAGCGGGCTATTGGAGGAGTATGTTTCTACTACTCTTAGATATGTGGACACGGTTGTGAATTCTCCAACTCAGAAGCATCTGGAATTCCCTCTCCTTGAACCGATGAATTACTATGATGATGATGAGCCCATGGAATTCGTTGAAGATATGTTTATTCCTCAAAGAAGGACTCCATTTATATATAGAACTGAATAGATGTTCGATGGAGACATAGAAAAGTGGAAGAAATATTTGGACGAGCGTGAAAGGACTTCTTCAGATGAACGACATCATGAATTATTCCATATTTATAAGGTAAGGGTTGCTAAAGAGCAGCATTCTATTCCAACGAAAGATTGTGTGTGTATTTCTACAGCTTTGGAGATAACATCTACTGACAAAGTATCATCAAGTGTTTCCTCCTCTAAGTCTGAAGAAAATGAGAAAGAGGATAAGCAATATCAAGGTTGCTCAAAACTCTCGTCTGTAGTTGACAAGGGTCCCTCATCTTCTCATCAAGTTGAATACTCTCAACCGACCGATAGTGGATCAATACCATTAGAGCATGCAACTAACGAAGAGTATGCTGAAATTCAGAAATCCAAGCAGCCAACCCCTCCTCATTCTACTTCGAGTAAGTATTCTAAATCTAAATAAATCTCTGACTGTTCTCGTAAAATCAGAGATGAGACACTTGAAGAAACGATCGGTCAACAAAATGCTCAAACAGAACTAGAGTCTATTCAGGTTAGTTCCGTCGTGTTATACCTCTCCGACATGTCCCTGTTGGCTCCCATATCTCCAATTAGTCTCACTTTAAGGAAGAGTCTTCTCAAACTGAGAATATCCGACGAATAGTCATGGAGGTTATGGATCCATGGCGAGATGCTTTTCAAACTATCAGCTCAAGAATGGACAAGATAGAGAGCTCTTCTACAGCATCAGATAACAACCTTGATAGAAACAATCAAGAAATGTATCGAATGCGACAAAAGTTAAACAAGTTCGAACATTTATTTAACAAAATTATCGATCTTCATGGTGAAACCAAGTCTTTAATTGATGTCCGTACGTCTCAAGTGATGGAGATGGCTAGGTCTTTCAATGTTGTCGATGCCGAAAAAATGAAAGAAGTAGAGGCGGTTGCACAAAGATTCCAGGATGAAGAAAATGCATCTGTTGAGGCTGCTAAAAAAACTTTTGAAGCTAATGAAGAGGACAATATGACCTTCACAGATGGTGAACCAATGAGAAAACCTTGTCCCATGCAGCTCTCGCTCTAGACGAAGGCTTTGTCGAAGTGATTGTTCTGCTCTTGTCTCTGTCCCTACTTCACCACGAGGAAAGTTGACTCAAAATCCATTTAAGCATCCTGCTTCTCCTGAACACTCTGCTCCCCAAAAATGGTATTAAAATATCCTAAAATCAAAAAGCACATCAAAAATGATTTATAATTTGTTGAGATTACTTTTTTTATTAATAACATATCTAACCTAACATAAAATAAAACATGAATATGCTAAATAATATTCGAATAAATTTGTGATAATTTCAATTCGGTTGAAATGATTTTTATATTACAAAACTAATCTTATTTTAGATTAAATAGAATAAAATAAATAAAAAAATATTGCAATTTGAAATAATATCACACGAAATATAACAAAGTATAATAAAAAATTATCGTAATTTCAAATACAATAAAATTATTTTTTTGAATCGCTAAAAACTCTAATTTATAAATGTAGGTATAAATTTGATTAGATTGATTTTACTTATTAAAACTTAATCCAACCTAGCATAAAATAATGCAATATAATATATATTATTTAAATAGGTTTCGTGATAATTTCAATTCAGTTGAGATAGTTTTAAAATTCAAAACAAATTTTATTTTATATTATATTCAATTTAACATAAAATCACACGAAATATCCCAAAAGAGATTATGAAAACTCATCGTAATTTCTAATACGATAAGATTATTTTTTAAATTCCAAAAATCTCTTAATATAAAAAAAAAAATCTCCGACTAAAAATATCTCAAAATGAATTAGCATCTCTCAAAATGATTGAAAATGTGTTGAGGTGACTTTTACTTGTAAAAAACATATCTAACCTAACATGTGTATCGAAAACATGTTTTATTAGACTAAGTCTGAATGAGGTTCATTAGACTGATTGGCTATTAGACGCATAGAGTTAGACATGCAGTCTAACAAATACGTAGTTAGACGTGTAGTCTAATAGACGTAGTTAGACGTGCAGTCTAACAAATACGTAGTTAGACGTGCAGTCTAACAGATACGTAGTTAGATGTGTAGTCTAACGGATACGTAGTTAGACGTGCAATCTAACAAATATGTAGTTAGACATGCAGTCTAACAGATACATAGTTAGACGTGCAGTTTAACTGATACGTAGTTAGACGTGTAGTCTAACGGATATGTAGTTAGACGTGCAGTCTAACGGATATGTAGTTAAACGTGCAGTCTAACAGATACGTAGTTAGACGTGCAGTCTAATAGATGAGAGTTAGACGTGTAGTCTAATAGACGTAGTTAGACGTGCAATCTAACAAATACGTAGTTAGACGTGCAGTCTAACGGATACGTAGTTAGATGTGTCGTCTAACAGAGATGAAAGTTAGACGTGTAGTCTAACTCCTTCAGATTAGTCTAAAGAGAAGCGTAGTTAGATGTGCAGTCTAACAGAGATGAAAGTTATACGTGTAGTCTAACTCCTTCAGATTAGTCTGAAGGGAAGCGTAGTTAGATGTGCAGTCTAATAGAGATAAAAGTTAGACGTGCAGTCTAACTCCTTCAGATTAGTCTGAAGGGATGCTTAGTTAGACATGTCGTCTAATAGAGATGAAAGTTAGGCTTAAGCAGTTGCTTGAAGCTAGCATCCGTCTACCCACGATCAACTAGCTGTATGTTACTCCTACTCCACTTTTCCTTGCAGAGCTGTACGACAGCCAGTTGAAACCAATTAACTAATGCCATGTAAGCAAATATTCTTCTCACTACTTCTTTCTTGCAGGAATATCCTAGAAGAATATTTGGAGCACTACCAGATTGGTACGGACACGATCATGGTGCTCAGAGTCTACTGTACGTATGTACTATGGAGGCTTTCCAATGGAAGTTCGTCACGTGTCATTATAGAAGATTCGATCGTTGGTGCCTACTCTCTATTTAAAGATTACAGACGAACAACCAAAATTAGAGAGAACTCGATCGATTAGAACATATGCGAACATACAAGCTGATACACGAACGAACTGCTTTCTTGCTTTTACTATGTGCACATCAGGAGAGTGTTAGAATCAAAGTATTGTCTAGTTGAGTGATATTCTTCAATATATTGTAAGTTGAACATAGTTTGTTCTGTTCAATAGTGAGCTAGACATGCAACTGTATTTGATTCTAAGAAACGTATAGTGAATCCTTCAGGTGGTTGGAAGAAGGGGTGACGTAGGAGAGTTTCCTTCGAACATCCATAAACAAACTGTTGTGTCATTTACATTCTATCATCTTCTCATTCTTTGGTTTTTAGCTTCAAACCTAAGCAATCGTTTCCGCACTTGAATTGTTCAAGAGTTTGCAAGGGTTTGTGTAGAATAGAAAGCGATATAAATCCCTAACATGATTTCTATCAACTCGTTTATCCGAAGCCGTCATCAATAGCTAGACCCCTGTCTCTATCGATTACGCAAATCCTATCAATTGGTATCAGAGCCCTGTTTCTATTCTCAAGCTTTCACTAAGAATGTCAACTATAACCAAAGATGTTAGTGAAACCGCTATCCCCGCATTCTTAAGAGAAAACTATATTGTGTGGAAGAAGAGAATTCATGTTCATCTCTCTTCCTTTCATGACGACATGTGGAGTGTTATCACAGATGGTCCCATCAAGATCGATAAGGAGAAATCCAAATAGACCAGTGAAGACAAGAGGAAGAACAATCTTAACAACATGGCTTTAGATGTTCTGTACAGATCTCTTGATTACAGTATGTTCAATTACATCATCGAATGTGATACTGCCAAGGAGATTTGGGATAGACTTACCCAACTGTGTGAGGGCAATGAGCATACAAAGGAAAACAATATCATGTTTGCCACTCAATAGTTCGACCGTTACAAAATGCGTCCCGGAGAAACGATGAACGAGTTCGACACAAGGTTCAACCAAGTTATCTCCACTCTATCTATTCTCGGCAAATGAGGGAGATTGCTATCAAGGTCATGCGTTCTCTTCCAAGGGAATGGGACATAAAGACGATGACCTCAACAAGATCTCGCTCTTCGATTTGTTCGGTGATCTCAAGGCCTATGACTTCGAGTTGAACTTTAGGATTGAAGAAAAATCAATCCACATCCATTATCATTGCCAAAGCGTTGGTGACTGCTGAAGAGCCACCATTTGATCCTAATGTGAATATAGTGGCTCAACAATTGAGCAGTGATGCTATGTCTCTATTTGTGAAGAAGTTTGGAGACTTCATGAAGAAGAGCAACCCTAACTCAAGTTCTTCAAATTATAATGATAATAAGAAATCCAAAGCTAATGTTAAGTGTTTTAACTGTGGCATTCTAGGACATTATCAATCGGAATGTCGGAAACCGAAGCGTGAGGAAAAGAAGAAGGATGAAGAAAAGGAGCTGAAAGCTCTTATGGCAGGGGATGGGAAGAACAGACGAAACTATAGTGATTCTTACTTCTCATACAGTGACAATGATGAAGACGAGGTTGCTTTCTTCATGGCAAGAGAAAAAGAAGAGAATCAGGAAACTGAGGTATTTGACTTCTCTTTCGAAAAGTTTTTAAGGGAACAACTAGTAGCTTCACTAGATGACATGGTCAAAGAGTACAGAAAGCTAGCACAATCCCTAAATGAAACAAAATCTTCACCCAAAGTGTCTCAACCGGTTTTATCTCAAAACTCAATAATCTAATGTTTTTGAAAAGAAAGTAGTAGAGATCTCATCCGAGAATGAGATGCTCAAGGAACAGATTCAAACACTTTCTTCTGAAAACAAAAGATTAAACTATGTTGTTAGTGCTTGGACAAGGTCTAGAGAAGCTGTCAAATATCAGATTAGTATGTTAAAACCTGTTGGATCTAGATCCGGTTTAGAATTTGATGACAATGACCCAAACCGGTCCTACAAAAAGTCAAACTCAGCAACTGACAAGCTTAAGCCAATAAGCTTTGTCAAAGGGAGTTTAACTGACAGTGAATTTGATCCAATTCATAAAGAATTAGCTTTGAAGAATGAAATAGCTTATGTTCCGTCGAGTGTTAGCTGTCTGAAAAATAAGTTATAAGCAGCCAACAAGTCTGACAATAAGTTAAAACTTGACTCAAAGTCAAGGAGTTTTACTGGTAAGACCAGCTAAGGAACGAGAGTCCTTAGCACCTCGATTGAGAGCCTCCATTACTCAAACCGATATCTCCCGATCCTAGAACGAGGGTCTCCAGACCTCGATCAATAAAATCGTTCCCAAGCCATAGGACTCCAGTCTTAACGCTTGGTTCCACTTTTAAAATTCAAAATTATTTTGGTAATGTTGGGACACTAAATCATTTTCTAAAAATCCCAAAAAATTAGAAAATGTATTTTTAATATTTTGTGGATATTTGAAGAAAAGGGCTTATTTGGTATTTATTTCTAAACCTAATGCCTTTAAAAATACCTAATATTCTTTAAATATTGATGTTTCAACACTTTAAATAACGTTAAACTTAGAAGCATTACTAGTTCCGGAAGAATAATGGATAATACTAAAACGTTATACAACCGATTTTCAAAATGCAACTTTATAAGTAGAGACCAATTTCGGACGAGTACAGAGAATGAAGCGCGATAGCCCTTTCCCAAGTATCACCAAACTTCGAACTAAAATAAAACTCTGGTGTAAAATACGTTTGTACACGTACTCCTTTTTATTGGTTTTTCAAATATCAATTGGAGACTCTGTCTTCAAAAATAATATTTCTTAAATTAATTATTTTAATTAATTTAAACAGATTTCAAATCAAATCATCATTTGATTATAACAAATCTACCGTTTTAAAAAATTTAATAAAATTAATTATATTTACATAATTAATTTTAAAAGTTGATAGGTACTATCAAAATTCTATAAAATTAGTTTTTTATTTTAAAAAGATGTCTAACATGCATTCCAAGGTTGAAACCATCGTGTCCTCCCTTATATTGCCACCTGTCCTCCAAAAGCATACTAAGCTACGAGGGGATTTCCCGGGGTTACAATATGTCTTAAAATGATTTAATGTGCTGAGATGACTTTTACTTATTAAAAAGAAATCTAATCTAACATAAAATAATGCAAGATGGTATATTTTATTCGAATATTTTTTACAATAATTTTGATTCAATTGAGATGTCTTTTATATTTTAAAACAAATCTTATTTTAAATTACATTAAATGAAATAAATTAATATAAATACAATTGGACATAAATCACATAAAATATCTCAAAATTGATAAAGAAAACGCATTGTCATTTAAATTACGATGAGATTATATTTTAACCCGAAAAAAGCACTTAGTTATAAATACAAGTATAGAAGTGTTGATATTTATTTTACTTTTTAAACATATCAAAACTAACAAAAATAAAATAAAATAATGCAATATATATAAATATATATATATATATATTATTCGAATAGGGTATGCAGTAATTTTGATTCGATTGAGATAAATTTTATATTTCAAAACAAATCTTATTTTAAATTATATTAGATGAATTAAATTAAAAATAAATACAATTTGACATAAAAATTATAAAAAAAAATATCCCTAAATAGATTAAGAAAACTAATTGTAATTTAAAATAAGAAGATGATTTTTATATATCAAAAAAATTATAATTATAAATACAAGTAACATATTTTTTAGAATATATTAAAATAAAAAAGTATGTCTCAAACTAATTTATAATGTGTTAAGATAAATTTTACTAACTAAAAACAAATATAACATAACATAAAAATAATGCAATATGATATATATTATTTGAATAGGCTTGCGATAATTTCGATTCAATTGTGATAAATTTTATATTTCAAAACAAATCTTATTTTAAATTATATTAAATGAATTGAATTAAAATAAACGTAATTTGACAAACAAATGACACGAAATTTCCCAAACTAAATTGAAATAACTCATTGTAATTTCAAATAAGATTATAAAATTTTTTACACCACAAAAAGTTGTTATTATAAATAAAAACACTAAATTTTCTTAGAATATCCCAAAATGAAAAGCATGTTTAAAATTTATTTACATTGTGTTGAGATTACTTTCACTTATTAAAAATAATTGGTTATGAAAATTTATTGTAATTTCAAATACAATGTTAATATTTTTTTTAACCCAAAAACCTCTAATCATAAATACAAGTACCCAATTTTCTTAGAATATTTCAAAATGATAAATAATGTCTGAAAATGATCTTGTGATTTATTTTACTTATTCAAAATAAATAAAATAATACAAAATCATAAATAATATTCGAATAAGGTTTACAATAGTTTGATTCGGCTGAGATGACTTATATATATAAAACTCATCTTAGTTTAGATTAAATTAAATTAAATTAAGTTAAATTAAATAAATAAAAAATAATTCAATTTGACAAAAACAATCACACAAAATATACACATTTATCATAATATCAAGTACGATAAGATTATTTTTTAAACTATAAAAAACTCTAATTATAAATACAAACACTTAATTTTTTTAAATCACAAAATGTTATAACAAGTCTCATATAAATTTATAATGGGTTGATATGACTTTGACTTATTAAAAACAAATCTAACCTAACATAAAATAAAATAATATAAAATGGTATATATTATTTGAATAAAGTTTACTATAATTTCGATTTAGTTGAAATGACTTTTATATTAAGAAACAAATTTGATTTTAAATTATATTAAAAAAAATCAATTAAAAATAAATGCAATCTGACAAAAAAAATCACCCAAAATATCTCAAACTAAATTATGAAAACTCATCATAATTTCAAATATGATGATATTATTTTTTAAACACTTAAAATTCTCTTATTATAAATAAAAATACCTGATTTTCTTAGAATATCTAGAGTGTGATGGAATTCGCTTGGACGAACATGAGTACAAGGACAATCTTAGGGAGTGCCGAAGGAGATGGAGATTTGAGAATAGTGGAGGTCCTTTGACCAATAAAATGCCGAAGAAAATTCTACAGAATACAGCCGGAGACAGTCACTTCAAGATTGATTTCGTTGTGTTTATTGTATCCAGTTTTTTGCGGACTTCGCAAAATCCATAGTGCAGGTATACCCAAACTACCTAGTAGTAATTATGTAATTTCATTTTGACTGTCATGTAAAATGATTTTATCCTCTATGTTTTTTATACATATTCAAAATATTGAAATCCCTGCAAGATGTATCTAAAATTAAAGATTACAACTGGTGCAAGTTTACTTTAGACGGTCTTGTTGAAAGTGTTTATAATTGGGAAGAAAAAAAGACATCATATTTCCATGGACCACTAACGTTTCTTTTGGTGAGTGTAGAAAATTATATGCAGTAGGTTCTAGCTTCATAATTTTTCAGGTACTTTAACGTAATATATATTTTTTAATACTATTGTATTAGTTGTGCTACTTGGACTGGGTTGTTGAGTACAAGGTAAACTGTAAGATCTCAAAGAATTTCCCTATTTTAGGATGATGGAACGACAAAAAGATGTACGACAGGGTTGATTATGAGGTTTTCCATGGGGGGTTTGGACATGGTAGGGTCATTGCTTTCATAGCCATTCCGAATGACCAAAATGTGCAGCCTCCACCAGAAGAAGCTGGGGATAACAATCCAAAGACTGAGTTGCCTCATACTGAGAAGTCTCCACTAGACCAAAATGTTAAGCCTCATAATGAGCAGCCTCTGAATGACAAAATTGAGAAGCCTCGAACTGTGCAGCTTCGTACTGTGCAGCTTCGGACTGAGCATCTATGAGTGAATGCACATCCAATCATGCCTCATGTTTAAGTAAGGTTGTTGCAGCTGCAGAAGTTTTGGCACAAGCTGCTAAAATTCTAAATGAGGTGCACCACGTTAACGCAATAGAAATTGTACAATCTGCTTTTGAGCCTCTTTCCACGGTCATCAACTACCATCCAATCTTGAAGGAAGGCTGGGCAAAGAGCTTAGATGAGACAAAACATCGCCAATAACAACATCATCACTCCCACAGCCGAAGCCAATAACAACATCATCACTCCCACAACCGAAGCCAACAACAACATCATCACTCCCACAGCCGAAGCCAACAACAACATCATCACTCCCACAGCCGAAGCCAACAACAACTTCATTACCACCACAGCCGAAGCTAACAACAACATCATTACCACCACAGCCGAAGCCAAAAGCATCCCAATTTCTCCAACCTTAATTTTTCCACAAACAGATCTTAGTCCATCAAAGTCATTCAATTTGTGCAGAAAACATCCCCGAAATCTGAAAACCGATTGGTTAAGCGGGATTATCAACACCGAAACTAACAATGCATCTCCTCTCTTGTCGGTAGTAAAAAGTGAAGAAGAATGTATCTATATTCTACCACCGCTACTTGAACCTATATTGCCTCTTCTACCAAATAATGATGAGCGAGCGACTGGCTTCATGGATTATAATTGACCCAGCATTGAAAACCCCCTATTTCGATAACATATTTATGAAGGTCAAGAATATATCAAACAAGCAGAAGATAATTGTGGGTTTTATATATGATAAGGGACTAGAACAAACGTAATGTTTCCTCTACATTCTTATTTCATATGTACTTTCTACCTCATTCTCAAACATGTTTTATTGTCTTCTGTAGTGCAATATTATTTTTTACTGATAGACTAACTATCCTCCTGACGCGCGCGGACATGCTTCCTTGGTTGTTGATCACTGGGTAGACAATATGATTGTTGATGTTTGGTCGTATATGTTGACCGACATTTGTAGGAGAAAAGTAAAACCCTCACACAATAAGATGTTCTTCACAACCGTGATCACCGTAAGTTGTACTAACACTATTATTTATCAATAACGTTATTAGTGTTATAATACAGACTATGTTGTAAACAAGCTTTTTCTATAAATGGGATAGATTCTAAAGAAAAATTTGATTTGAGGTTCTTTAATGAATGTAAGAATTTCAAGATTAAAAAAGTAGACTACCTGAAAGCGGACCTTATAAGTAAATCTGTCATTGTCATATCATTTAATAGCATGTACACCTCTATGAAATCTTATATGCTTTAATTGTATTTGTAGATTTTTTTCCATTCATTAATTAGGGTCATTTTTACTTGGTTTGCTATAACTTCATAGAAAATGAAATTCAAATAATTGACAATAGGGAGGTGATAGAATCGCCCTACGAGATAAGATATAAGAATGTCCTCCTTTTGATAATACACTAAACTTCGCTTTTCATCATGTTTAGTCGCCAAAAGTTTTGGTTTTTGTACATTACATTATGTTGTTTATTATGTACCAGGATTACTACCTTACACGATTTATGGACGAAGTAGACCCCATTCTTGGTGCAAAGTTCTCCAAGTTGTCAATGAAATGTTTGGAATTGTCATGGCAGAATAACAAGAATGTCACTGATTGCGGGGTTTACAACATTAGACACATGGAGTCATATGAAGGTAAAATCAAGGGTTTGAGAACTGGCTTCTACGATAAAAACACACGGTGGTCATGAATAAATTCCTTGAGGATGATGTACATTTGGCGTATCATTGGGTCAGATCTAAACAAAATAAGGAGAACCGTCTACGAGGACTGCTAGAAATGGATTAGTGGATTAATTTGAAAATGTATACAAATTGTGAAATTAAAATTTTAAACTAATTTAAGTTGACATTGTATATGAATGAAAATGTGTACAGATTGTTTCAGTATAAATGTGAGTTTTGTTACTTAAATTATTTCACTTAGTAGAAAGAATGTTTGAACAATGAAGTTCAAATGTGTTTACATGGATGTTCTGGAGGTTTTTCATGAAAAACATTGTTCCAGGAGACGGAATCTTCGCTCCAAACAGTGACTAAACAGAAATTAAAAAATTAATAAAGCTAGCTTCGCAAGGTTGATTTTTTTCTAATTTAAAAATAAATAATCTAGGTGAATTTATGTATTTACATGCATGAGTAAATGTTTTTACATGATAGGTAAACTGTCTTTTCATGGATGTGTTGGGGTTTTACATGAGCGTCAGGGTAAGAACATACTTAAGCCTAAGTATGGTTCGCCCTGATAGGCAAATCTCTTCATTCTGCCTTCCATGTCTCCTGCGAAAGGAAGTTTTGCCCGATTCTATAAGAATATAAACTAATTGATGCGAAGTATGCTTCGATCCCGTCCTTTGACTAGTATAAATTTTTTTTCTAAGTTAAAAATAAATAATCTAGGTGAATTTATGTATTTACATGCATGAGTAAATGTTTTTACATGATAGGTAAATTGTCTTTTCATGGATGTGTTGGAGGTTTTACATGAGCGTCAGGGTAAGAACATACTTAAGGCTATGTATGGTTTGCCCTGAAAGGCAGATCTCTTCATTCCGCCTTCCATGTCTCCTGCGCGAAGAAAGTTTCGCCCGATTCTATAAGAATATAAACTAATTGATGCGACGTATGTTTCGATCCCGTCCTTTGATTAGTATAATTATTTTTTCTAATTTAAAAATAAATAATCTAGGTGAATTTATGTATTTACATGCATGAGTAAATGTTTTTACATGATAGGTAAACTGTCTTTTCATGGATGTATTGGAGGTTTTTCATGAGCGTTAGGGTAAGAAAATACTTAATGCTAAGTATGGGTTGCCCTGAAAGGCAGATCTCTTCTTTCCGCCTTCCATGGCTCCTACGCGAAGGAAGTTTTGCCTGATTCTATAAGAATATAAACTAATTGATGCGAAGTATGCTTCGATCCCGTCCTTTAATTAGTATAATTTTATTTTTTTTACAAATGATCTTACATGGATGTCTTGGAGATTTTCCATGAACCTCAAGGCATACCATACGTAATCTCTACTTTCTTAACGGAGTTTATGGTTTTACATAGGCAAACGTAAAAATGAAGGGTTCACATGAACTGATCAATAGGTTTTCATTAAATCATTAATTTTGTCATTATTTTACATCAACCCCCACGCATATAATGGTTTCAAATCAAACTTACATACAAATATATTTCAACTTTCACATGAAACTGGAATTCGAGAGTTTGAGATGACAAAATAATAGTGAAAGGAGTATCGACATCCATGCTGAAACTTTTGTCCCATTGTTGAGGAGTTGAGAATTGAGTAGTTGTCGTTGTTGGCATTGTATTTGATGGCTGGAACGGTATATCAATTTAAAAGTTGTTAATAAATGAAGTGTAATAACTCAATTATTAGTAAAGTAGTTAAGCGATCAATTACATACCGGATTTATTGGTGATTCGATTGTTTTTCTTTTTCTTAAATTCTTCTCTAGTCTACCTTTCCTTCTCTTACTAGACTTTGTTGTCATCTTAGTTTTCATTCCTTTCACTCGAGCGGGGGCACCCTCAGCAGAACTTGATACAACTGGTGGAGTTTGCGTATTTGTATCATCTTGTAATTTTTTATCCACATACTTACACTGGCTAAGCATAATTTCTTTCACATGCCTATACGTGTCATCTCTTTCAACTGCCTTTGTAAATAAATGCATAGAAAAGCCACACAAATCTCTGTATCTTATGTTTTGAAGCTCACTCGGATCAACGTTACGGTTGTCCACCAGTAGATCAGTTCCAAAATATCCATCTTTGGCTGTTCTTGTCCACCTCTTTAATTTCAACACAGAAGGAATCTTCAACATGTCAATCGTCGTGAAAATCTTTAGAATGTGAGCACACAAAATCCCTCTAAATCTTTAGAATAGTAGTTGTTTTCAAGCTCGTAGTATGTCAACATTTGATTCCAAGCTTCTAGAAACTCTACCTCTTCATCAAAATCATATATACATGAAGAAAAATCCCTCGAAAATTCTCTGAAATTATGAAACACAGAGCTTAGATGTATGGATTCATTTTGAAATATGTGTCAAATACAAAGCTGATGATTTGTTTCGGGCCATGTAGACACTAAGGCCTTAGCCATGGTCGCGTCTTGATCTGTAAGAATTGTTTTAGGTTTTTTCCCAAGCATAGTTGTGGTGAAAGTCTCAAACAATCATTCAAAAGTCATAACAGTTTCATCGTATAATAGAGTTGCACCAAAAATAATAGATTGTTTGTGATGATTCACACATACAAAAAGCGCAATTGGACGACCTTCCTTATTCTTCTTGTAGGTCGTGTCGAAACTAACAACGTCTCCGAAGTATGAATAATTAGATCGCATGTTGGAATCACACCGAAAAATATTCGTTATCAAATCGTCCACATCAAGTTGAAAATCATTATAAAAACATGGATCGTCCGATTACTTTTTCTGCAAATACTCTAATACACCCCTATATCCCCAAAATTACAATCTATGGTTCTTTTCGATCGCAAGTAATTTTTGTAATCTTTAGGAATAAAACCAAGATTGTCCCTTTTAGCGATTTGTTTGGCATTAGAGCATTTGATGCCTTAGGAGGGATTCCCACATTATTTTCCATCTTAATGTGTAAGCCTGCAGCTACAGAAATATTCTTATGGCATCTATATAGGTGAGTTTTCTTTAGACTTGCAAGAGGATGACAAAGCTCAATAATTAAAGTTATCACTTCAAACTTTCTATTTACTACCCTTTATCCTCAATTTCGCTTTACAACCGAACATCGTTAAAGAACGGCTACGTTTCACATAAACATCCCGTTTGTCTTTTCCCCTTTCACCCTGTGTACTACAACAACAAAAACTCTATCTAGTAAAAAATCATCTTCATCGTCAGGTTTTAAACTACGCCTTATACCAAAGCCTATTATTTTAGCGTATGCTAAATAGAATTCGTAGGCATCTTCTTCCCTCTCAAATTCCCGACCTAAATGTGGAATCAAGTTGGCTGCGATGTCCTCCAAAGGTTCGCCATTTTCATCGAAATTCAATTGACGCTGACAACTCGCAGATTCGCTGGTCAATTATAGAATGTGATGAATATAAACATTCATCTCAACAAAATATAAAGATTCTTGTAAAATGAATGAAATATAAGTGAAGTGCGTTTCACTTCACTAGTATTTACGTAAATCCTATAAGTGAAGAGCGCTTCACTTCACTAGTATTTACGTAAATCCTATAAGTGAAGAGCGTTTCACTTCACTGGTATTTACATAAATCCTATAAGTGAAGAACGCTTCACTTCACTAGTATTTATAGAAATCGTATAAGTGAAGAGTGTTTCACTTCACTAGTATTTATATAAATCCTATAAGTGAAGAGCGTTTCACTTCAATATGAATAGAAATATCCTATAAGTGAAGAGCGCTTCACTTCAATATGAATAAAAACATCTTATAGTATTAAAGAAAACAAACACAACAGTATACCTCAAATCATGATTATCATTCTCCTTCATGTGGATTCTTTCCTGATAATTAACAAGAACAGAACATTTCTAGTCAAGTTTTCACAAAACAAACAAAACAATATGAAGAAAACTTGAGAAAGAATATGACATTAAAAAATGTACCATTGTCACTCCTAGATTATAATTTAGGAATATGGATTATCGAAGATATTAATCTTGAAGGATGGACGGATTCTAGTGAAGAAAAGTTGAAATAATGTGTCACCGGAGAGAGAGAGAATCGTACAACGCTAGCCGGCATGGCTGCCATGCAGCATTTAATGTGTTAGGTGGGGTGAAGTGACTTGATAATTTTTGGATTATATTAATAAAATAAATAACATTATTATTATAAATTAATGTTAATCAATGTCAAGCCTTGATCAGATAGCGAAGATTGCTTCATAATTTTTGACAATTGAAAAACATGTATAGAGTTTCACATTTAATTGAGATTTGTAAATACTAAAGGTGCGTATACTTTACATTACATGATTCTTTAATGTTCAAAGATTTAATATTTGGTAATTTTCATATTAAAAACTCATTCTATAAACTCATTCTATTGTTCATATATTAAATGAATACTGTTTAAAACTGCAATACTAAGAACCAAAATCTTAAATCACGAATATAGAAAACAAATTCCATTAGGAATGCAAATATTCAGTATTTTACAAGTCTAAGTAAACAAAGGATGCAAATCACAATCAGCAATAGATTCAAACAATCTTGTGTGAGGAACACCATATTCATCCAAATATGCCGACAAAGGATTTACTGCCTCAAATATCCAAATGACTTCATTAACATCGTGCCGAGACTCATCGTTTACTACTATAGTTTTGTCGTCCTCGGGCTCATAAAATGGATTCTCCATTTCTTTAATGGTACCTCCTCCAGAAATTACAAACCCTATGAGATCCTATTTGTAAGCTAGGATGAATTCACCTGCAAAAATAAAAGTGAAACTGTCGAACAGTTTCGGCAGCTGAAAAACAAACAAAACAATTTCAGTTATCGTGAAAAATAATGAAGATATAGAGGAGAAATAAAACCAAACTTACATTGTTCAAATACCGTAGTTTATCAGATCTTGGACCGCCCAAGGTCCCAAGATTATCTTGTTGAACCTCGTACGGTTCCTCGTCAATGTAAGTTTTTGATTCCAAAGATGATTTTATCCCTGTACAAAAAATATTTGTATTTAGTTTCTGATGCAGCGTGCGTGGCTAGGATGAACCTTTATCAAGATTCGTTGATTCTTACGAATACCGAAAGTTGATAGATATTGAGGAAACCTCGTTTTCTAATTAATAATCTTCCCCTCACAAAGTGTTTTAAGATTCTTTTAAATACTCAAACCCTAGCTTGCAAAAGAAGTAAACAACTTTTAATAAATTGCAAAAAAACACCCGAAACTAATAAAAATGCGATTTTGAGCCCCTAAACGTTTCCGCCCGAAAAACACTAGGCAATCGTCAAAATCTGACACTTGCGAGATATTTTCGGATGCTGCAACTTTCGCATAAACGCCTCTTCGACTCGCACCGCATCATTCCCCCCAGGGTAGAAAAGATTCGTCCTCGAATCTGGAACCGTATCATCCTCATCAGAAGAAGACTCACCCACAAAAGGAACAAGATGCTTCACATTGAACACATCAGAGGTACGCACATGGCTGGGAAGGCGTAAACAATAAGCATTGGGGTTGATCTTCTCCACAATCTCAACATGACCAATCTTCTTAGCAGCAAGCTTGCTATATTCATGAGCTGGAAAACGATCCTTAGTCAGAATAGCCCACACAAAGTCACCAACTTCAAAATCAACAGCACGCCTTCTCGAATCAGCCTTCTCCTTGTACTTGGCAGTAGCAGCAACCAAGCGGTCATGAGTGGTCTGATGAACCTGAGTCAACTGACCAACAAAATCCGCAGCAGTGGAATGAGGACGCACCTTGCTGGGCAGCGCTAACAAATCAAGAGGAGCACGCGGAGACAGCCCGTAAATCACATGGAAAGGACTGAAACCAGTGGAGCGATTAACAGCATGATTGTGAGCAAACTCGGCCTGAGGCAGCTTCAGATCCCAAGCCTTAGGATGATCCCCAATTAAACTGCGCAGAAGGTTCCCCAAAGACCTATTAACAACTTCAGTTTGGCCATCAGTTTGCGGGTGATAGGCACTGCTAAAATTCAGCTGAGTATTAACCAAACGCCAAAGACTCCTCCAAAAGTGACTCACAAAGCGAGTGTCCCGATCAGAAACTATGGAGGCAGGAAGTCCATGAAGGCGATACACATCCCTGAAATAAAGCTGTGCAACAGCCACAGCATCAGAGGTTTTCTTGCAGGGAATGAAATGAACCATCTTCGAGAATCGGTCAACCACCACAAAAATCGAATCAGAACCACGCTGGGTACGTGGCAGCCCAAGGACAAAATCCATACTGACATCAGACCATGGTTGAGTGGGAATAGGCAGAGGCAAGTATAACCCGGCATTAGTCGAAGCGCCCTTAGCCAACTGACAAACACGACAACGAGCAACAAAACGCCCCACCTCTTTGCGCATCGAAGGCCAGAAATAAGAAGCTGCAAGAAGCTGGAAGGTACGATCATGCCCAACATGGCCTTCTTTGTGGAGTTCCTGAATCATCCTCAAACGCAGGCTGCAATCTGGAATGCACAGCTGCACACCGCGGAAAAGGAACCCATCCTCCAAGACAAAGTCCCTCGAATCCCCCTGTTGGATGCGAATGAGGACCTGAGAAAAGAAAGGATCATCACGATAGAGGTCCACAAACGAATCAAAGCCGGGTACATGGACACGCATCTCCGCCAACAGCCCATGACGACGACTCAAAGCATCAGCCACGCGATTAGACTTACCAGCCTTGTGTTTAATCACAAAAGTAAACTGCTGTAAATAAGAGACCCACGAAGCATGACGATGAGAAATCTTGTCCTGACCACCAAGATGCTTGAGGGAATTATGATCCGTATATAAGACAAACTCCCGCTGAAATAAATAATGACGCAAGTGTTTGACTGCCTGGACAATAGCATAGAACTCAATATCATAGGTACTGAAACGAAGTTTAGCGCTAGACAGTTTCTCACTAAAATAAGCAACAGGACGCCCAGATTGGCTAAGTACAGCCCCAATACCCAATTTCGAAGCATCACAATGTAGTTCAAATGGCTGGGAAAAATCAGGAAGAACCAAAATAGGGGCTGAAGTGAGTCGGTGCTTGATCTCAACAAAGGCAGCCTCGGCATCATCCGTCCAGAAGAACTTAACCCCCTTCATACAATCAGTGATAGGAGCCGTAACACTGCTGAAGTGAGGAATAAAACGCCGATAGAAGGAAGCCAAACCATGAAAACTGCGAACTTCAGTGATCGAAGAGGGGCGGGGCCACTAATTGACAGCCAGTACCTTACTCGGGTCCACTTTCAGGCCCTCCCGAGACACCACATAACCGAGGAACTGGGTAGAATCAGTAAGAAATATGCACTTCGAGGAAGCAGCATAGAACTTGTCACGCCGGAGAACAGATAACACCTCACGAAGATGGGAGAGGTGTGCTACCTCGCTGTCACTGTAAATCAAGATGTCGTCGAAGTAAACGACTACAAACTTCCCAATGAAAGGGCGAAGAGCCTGGTTCATCACACGCATAAAGGTGCTAGGAGCATTCGACAGACCAAACGGCATAACCAGCCACTCATATAAGCCCTCACGAGTCTTAAAGGCAGTCTTCCACTCATCACCCATGCGAATACGAATCTGATGGTATCCACTCTTGAGATCCAGTTTGCTAAACACAGAAGCACCACCCAACTGATCCAACAAGTCATCCGACCGGGGAATAGGAAACCGATAACGCACTGTAATCTTGTTGATAGCACGACTATCAATGCACATACGCCAAGACCCATCCTTTTTTGGGGTAAGAAAGGCCGGGACAGCACAGGGACTAAGGCTCTCTCGAATGTGTCCCTTAGCCAGCAAGTCCTCCACCTGTCTACGCAACTCTTCATGTTCTTTGGGACTCATGCGGTAATGAGGACGGTTGGGTAGGGCAGCACCTGGAACCAAGTCAATGTGATGCTGGATATCACGCAAAGGAGGCAAGGCACAAGGCAGATTCTCAAGAAAAACATCTACAAACTCCTGTAACAGCGGCTGCACTGGAATAGGCACCTCAGAACTAGCACCACAGGTAATCAGCGAACAAAATAGAGCAAACACCATGCCCGATTCAACCATGGCGGTCTGAAAAGGACCCCGAGACAACAAGGTGGTAGGGGGGGACGCATGATGAGTGGGGGCAGCACCCTTCTTGGGCTGATTTGGCATCAACACAATCTTGGTACTATGAAATAAGAACGTGTAGGTATTAGCACGCCCATCATGTATAACAGAATGATCAAACTGCCAAGGGCGACCAAGTAAAAGGTGACAAGCATCCATAGGAACCACATCACAATATACAGCATCACGATAATGGGAACCAATGGAAAAATTAACAAGTACGCGCTTGGAAACTGTAACATCCGTACCTTGACTCAGCCAGGACAGGCGATAAGGCTTGGGGTGAGGTTCAGTGGACAGACCCAGCTTCGAAACTGCAACCTCAGAAATCACATTCTCACAACTCCCAGCATCAATGATGAAGGTGCAAACTTTGCCACTGATGGTACAAGTGGAATGGAACAGATTATTGTGTAACCACTCGTTGTCAGGAGCACGAGGGGTTAAACATGATCGACGAATCACCAAAAGGGGGCCAACATCACCAGAAACATACTCCTCCGCTGCCTCATCATCATAAACATCATACACTGGGGCTGAATCTGAAGGAAGAGCAGAGTCAGGATCATCCACCTCAGTAAAAAGACCACGATTGGTGGACTTTGGGTTGCGACACTCTGCTTGGCGATGGCCAACTTCACCACAATTGAAACAATGCAAGCCACCGGGACGTCCCTGCGGGGGGGCTGTAGTGCTGCGAGGGGGGGCTGTAGTGCTGCGAGGGGGGGCTGGGGTGGGATGGGCCGGCTGGGAAGAAGAACCAATGCCACTAGTGGGGACAACCTGTTTTCCAAAGCTACCCGAACCGCGTCTGGCTAGCTGTTTCTCAGCCTATGAAGCACGCTGATGTGCCTCAGAAATAGTCAAGGGATCAAACATATTCAAAATATCCTGCAACTGGAGGCGAAGGCCACCAATATAGCGAGAAACCAACTGGAGAGGGGACTCAGACAGGTCAACACGAGCCACAAAGGTGTAAAACTCAGTGGAATAGTCATCCACGGAACGAGAACCCTGACGAAGATTCTAAAACCGCTGGTACAGGTTACGTTCGTAATTATATGGTAGAAACGCAGCCCTAATATGCTTCCTGAATTTGTCCCAATTCGTGAGCTTTGCCTTACCATGACGAACACGTGTCTGTTTCAACTGCTGCCACCATGCTTGTGCACGACCATGTAAGCGGATCGTAACAAGGGGTACACGACGATCTGCAGGAACTTACTTGAAATCCAGAATCTCTTCAACCTGAGAAAGCCAATCAATAAACTCTTCTGGTGGTAGACTACCATCGAACTTAGGGATGTCCACCCTGAAAGCCTGCTCCCAGCGATGATTGGGGCGTTTAGGGGATCGATTCCGAAGACCACCGAGAGGGTTTTCATCTGTCATCGTAACATCATCTTCAGGGTGGTGCATGTGCATAGATGCATCCATCCGTTGCGTCAACCATTCAACCTGCCGCCTCAAATCGTCGTTATCACGGCGAAACTCAGCGTTTTCACGTCGCAACTCAGCAAGGTCACCATCATCAGCACCAGGGGTAAGGTTGCGCGGCTGTCTTCGGGGCGGCATACCTCAGGGTCGACTGGAAACTGATACCAACTGATGCAGCGTGCGTGGCTAGGATGAACCTTTATCAAGATTCGTTGATTCTTACGAATACCGAAAGTTGATAGATATTGAGGAAACCTCGTTTTCTAATTAATAATCTTCCCCTCACAAAGTGTTTTAAGATTCTTTTAAATACTCAAACCCTAGCTTGCAAAAGAAGTAAACAACTTTTAATAAATTGCAAAAAAAACACCCGAAACTAATAAAAATGCGATTTTGAGCCCCTAAACGTTTCCGCCCGAAAAACACTAGGCAATCGTCGAAATCTGACACTTGCGAGATATTTTCGGATGCTGCAACTTTCGCATAAACGCCTCTTCGACTCGCACCGCATCAGTTTCCTATATGTGAGATTTAATATTGAGTTAAGACTAATAGAGTCTCATAATCAATTTTGAGGACCCATCTCCCGTTCAATATTGCCTTTAAGAATTTGATAGATCGACAACATCCATCATTTGCATCAGTGGAAACTATGACATGGGTTACGTCGTCTCTCCACCTCATTGACACCGTTGCACCACAAGTTTCAGCATATTGAACCATCAACAACTGTGTAAAAATAATAATATTATCTAATACAAACATGGTTATTTCAGTGAAAACTTACATAATATGGAAAAAATGATTATAGGTCAAGAATAGTACTATATCTTCACTAGATAATGCATTTGGACAAAAAATCCATTCTTTCCCTATAGTGTTTAGGATGATATCGTTGTTTCTTGCCTACATATCAAAAAATATGCTTTGTTAATATCAAAAATGAGTTCTCACTACATTAGTAACTAGGGTTTCGTGGAAATAATATACAAAACCCTAACTTTAACCCTAAGTACGTTTTTTCTAAATACAAATGATTTTCATTGAACGTGAAAATGTCGGAGTAGGGTTTCTTAAATATGAACGAAAAGAAAAAGAAAAGATTACTATTTTGGTGTACGTACCATTGTAGGGATGTGAAGATCGAACCTTCTAGTCTGGTAGACGGAGGAGCCGGATTCGAATCGTCGTGAAAGGAGGAGGACACTAGAAGAGAGAGAGAGGAATCAGACGGAAGTGTTTATTATTATAATAATGTTAGGGTTTATATATATTAAAGTTGTTCATACAAGTGAGGTAAACATCGCTAAGTAACTCTTCAAACGAAGTATGATTCACGAAAAAGCGTCTATTCATTCTGTTTCACATGGCGGATGGACGATTGAAGATTCACTCGAAAAGCGTCTCTTCATTCTGTTTTAAATGGGGCGATGGAAGCACAGCTCGAAAAGTCTCTCTTCATTCGGTTTTACATGGCTCCTGGGCGATGGAAGCACTGCTCGAAAAGTGTCTCTTCATTCCGTTTTACATGGCTCTTAGGCGATGGAAGCACCGCTCGAAAAGCGTCTCTTCATTCGGTTTTACATGGCTCCTTGGCGATGGAAGCACCGCTCGAAAAGCGTCTCTTCATTCGGTTTTACATGGCTCTTGGGCAATAAAAGCACCGCTCGAAAAGCGTCTCTTTATTCTGTTTTACATGGCTCCTAGGCGAAGGATGCTTCGCGGAAAACTTAGAAATTTCTTTTTATATAAAAATAAGTAATTGAAGGGAAGTATGTTTCGGTCCATTCACTGGTGGATTAGTATAATTTTTTTTCTAATTTAAAAATAAATAACCTAGGTGAATTTATGTATTTACATGCATGAGTAAATGTTTTTACATGATAGATAAACTGTCTTTTCATGGACGTGTTGGGAATTTTACATGAGCGTCAGGGTAAGAAAATACTTAAAGTTATGTACAGTTCGCCCTGAAAGGAATATCTCTTCATTCCGCCTTCTATGGCTCCTGCGCGAAGGAAGTTTCACTCGATTCTATAACAATATAAAGTAATTGAAGCGAAGTATGCTTCGATCCCGTCCTTTGATTAGTATAATTTTTTAATTTTTGTCTAATTTAAAAATAAATAATTTTGGTAAATTTTGGTATTTATATACATGAGTAAATGTTTTTACATGATAGTTAAACTGTCTTTTCATGGAGGTGTTGACATGAGCGTCAGGGTAAGAAAATACTTAAAGCTAAGTATGGTTCGCCCTGAAAGGCAGATCTCTTCATTCCGCCTTACATGGCTTCTGAGCGAAGGAAGTTTCGCCCAATTCTATCAGAATATAAAGTAATTGAAGCGAAGTATGCTTCGATACCGTCCTTAGATTAATATATTTTTTTAATTTTTTTCTAATTTAAAAAAATATAATTTTGGTGAATTTATGTATTTACATAAATGAATAAATGTTTTTACATGATAGGTAAACTGTCTTTTCATGGATGTGTTGGGGGGTTTTACATGAGCGTCAGGGTAAGAAAATACTTAAATCTAAGTATGGTTCGCCCTAAAAGGCAAATCTCTTCATTTCGTTTTACATGGCTCTTGAGCGAATGAAGTTTCACCCGATTCTATAAGAATATAAAGTAATTGAAGCGAAGTATGCTTCGATCCCGTCCTTAGATTAGTATAATTTTTTTAGTTTTTTTTCTAATTTAAAAATAAATAATTTTGGTAAATTTATGTATTTACATACATGAGTAAATGTTTTTATATGATAAGTAAACTGTTTTTTCATGGATGTGTTGGAGTTTTACATGAGCGTTAGGGTAAGAAAATACTTAAAGCTAAGTATGGTTCACCCTGAAAGACATCTCTTCATTCCGTTTTACATGGCTACTGGAGATGTACGCTTCTCTCTGTATCTCATATCTATATACACTGTGATTACATGACGCCTGGACGAAATGAGCTTCGCTCTAAACTTATATATGCATTTCTTTTGAAATGGAGCTTGGGGGAAGAGAGCTTCACTCCATATGTTAACTAGACATTCCGTTAACGGCGTTTAGGGTAAACCCGGATAGAAATCCGAGTTCCAAATATTCTACCTACCTTCAACCCAGCTTTGATTTATTATTAAAATAATGTTCCTGCAATTTCATTGGTCCGCAACAGGGGAACACTGAAATCGGGAGTAAAAGATCCGGTTTGATATTGGAGTTAACACGGTTAAAATTTCTATACAAAAAAGTTGAAGAAAGATAAAATTGCTTTTCATTTGAATGTTATTTTAAATATAAAGCCTAATCTTGAAAAATTAACATTTAGGTCTCATTTTTTTTTTAATGTTTAGATAAAAATGAGTTCAAGGAAAAGGAAATTTAAGGAGGGAACGAAGAAAATATTACTCACTAAAAAATATAAAAGGTTGAATGGAGAAAAAATTTATTATTATTATTATTATTATTTTAATGAATCAGATAATTTGTTCTTCATAAATGACATAATTTATTAATTTAATATTTAATAGGAGTTACAAAATTCTCATCCTTAAATACACATTGAAACTAGCATTAATCCAACACCATTGTCATCTTGACCCAAATATCTCCTGCTGCATTTTTAGAGACGGACAGAAATTGAAGACTAAATTCATTGGCGATCCGATTATATCTGCCCATCACTTTCTATCTTATATTAATCCAATTAACATATCCCCTCCCTTTCACACCATCCTCTCTCTTTCCCCTTTATAGAAGGGATTCTTCCTCTCTCTCTCTCTCTCCCGGAGAGGAAGAGAGACTACGACGAAGATGCCGGCGAAACTTGTTTCCCGACAAATGTCGTCGGCAGAGAGGTCACAAAGGCTTCTGATCGGGGAAGATTCCGCCGCCCATTATAACGTAGCCGGAAAAGGGTCGCGGTTCGCAGAGGTTGCAGGCGGCACGGCGGCCGAATGCGCAGCGGTTTGTTGTTGCTGTCCCTGCGGACTCGCCGATCTTCTTTTTCTTGCAGTATACAGAGTGCCGGCCGGACTCTGCCGGAATGCGCTAAGACGGAAACGGCAACGATGGCTAATAAAGAGGGGGATTATTCCTAGCCGGATGCAGCGATGTGAGTGCGGTTGCGACGACGTCACGGACCTGCATTTCCACTCGTTCTCGGGAGGGTCATCGCCGTCAGTGATGGATAACGTGATGTCGGCACAGTTGGATGCGGACGTGGTTGAATTGGAGAAGGAAATGTGGGACCATTTTTATGGCGCCGGTTTTGGAAGAAGCATTTCACAAAGGATTACTCCTTCTCCGATAGAAGCATAAGGAAAAGAGTGAAATGGCGACATAGGCATGCATATTCAAATAAAAATAATTTTTTTTATTACCTTATGGAAAAACAAATGTATATATTTTTTATATATACATGAAGCAATTTTTCTCCAATGTTGCAATTTGTAATATATTTATTCACTTTTTTTTAGTCATATTTTAAATCATTCTTACTCACTTTTATCTTTATTAACTTCAAATATAATAATGTATATTTCTCCCATTAATCAATCCCGATGATTTTTGCTCCTTAACTTTTTCTACTTTATATTATCTCTCTTTTATTATTATTTATTAACAAGACAATGGTAAATAAAATTATATACATAGAGAAGGAAAATATGTTACCCCAATAAAAAAAAAAATAATAATTCACTAAATAATGATTTGATGGCAATTATGTTTTTGAGTTTTGGTCTCATTCCCCACCTAATCCAAACAAATAATGAAAAAGCTGTCACCTGCTAACAATCATAGCTATCTAATTTATTTTTGTTTTGAATAAACTTTGTTTAAGAATAACACTTTCAATGGATTGCAAGTCTGAATGCTTCTTCTTTCCTCTTTGAAAGTTGAGTGCTTCTTCTACCTTCTAGAGAAACATTATACCTTATAGGAATTGATTCAGTCAATTTAAATTTTGTTTACTTATATGAATTACGCAGGTAGTATTCACAATTCAAACGTTTAATTAATTAGCTTATGTCATGTTGACTGCTAGAAAAATATAATTCGTTATGGACAGTTGTTTTGATATAGTTTTTGTCATTCAACATTTTTTTCTAACCAAAGTTGGTTATAAGAAAAGAAAATAAAAAGAAGCTAGTTACCAAAAATGATTGCAAAACAAATATAAGTATTCAACAAATCAAAATAAACAAAACTAGGATACAACATCAAAACAATTATAAAGAACAAAATAGACAAAACAAATTAAGACTAATGCGTCTAGACTCTAGATCTAGATGTCATAAAAATGTTCACAATAATTCTATTAGAATAGACCAGATATTCATGTCAAATTTCTTTAAAAACAAAACAACAAAATGATATAACTCATCACTAGCCATGGAAGACCACAATAGTTGTTCTCAAAGATCTGTATATGATTGTGTTTATTCAAAATAGACCACAAGAAAATCATCAAAAATCGAGAAATATTTTCAGTCTAAGTTGCAACAACCTATCACTCAATGGATATTATAAAAACTCCATATAAAATCTCAGATGATATAAAGTATAAAAGGTTAATGTAATATACTATGATTTCCAACTCCTCAAAATATGACAAAATAAACTAGACTATTACACAAATAAAAAGAAAGGGACAATACCATTTGATTTTCGGTCGAGATATACAAAATTCCTGTCAATATTAATCTACACCGACCATTTTTTATAGCTCATAATTGTGAAAAAAGAAACTACCCGTTGTAAAACATTTTGTGGGTATTGATTAGTACCCTGTACCCAATAACTTTTATCTCAATGGTATTGATCACTAATTACTAGCATTTTTTCTATAAGTGTTAATCAATCTCCACTAAAAAACTAAGATGGGTATTGCTTGTATTTTTAGAAAACAAATTCAATTGTTTATCAGAAATATTTTGCAATTGAACCTTTTACTAAGCATAGAAAAATCAATCCTTTTAATGTATTTTAGAAAGGTATCTTCTGCAATTATCTATTTTTTATTGGACCTTCTACCGTAATGGATGACTAAGTTATTTGTTTGGCTCATATGAGAAGATTTTTTTGAATTTTATCCAACTTTGAACTTAGAAAAGGACTAGTGCATGTTATTACACACACTTTCCAATAGTTAGGACATGGCCCATTATAAAATACCAAGTTCCAGCTCAGGTCGGTCCAAGAGTTAGAAAGCCTGGTACAAATACAAATTTTGTGGTCCTACAAAATTAACAAAATTAAAATAAATATAATAATTGTATATTTTATAAAAATAAAAATATTAAATATATAATCATATTAATTAGTATAAAAAATATTTGAAAATTATTATTATAATATGTTTTAAACGAAAATACGATAATAATTTATCAATTAACTAGTATTATTCGATTCAACAAAAAATACTCCTCCGTGCATTTTTTTAGGCAAAATTTTCAACTAAGTCATTATATTCTAACAGTTCAAAATACTCTTTTTCAGTTGATATCATCGCTAATCCATTCAATCTTTTTGTGACATTGTACTCCGTAAGTAATTTTTTATCAACTTCAACTTAGAAAAACTTCTCTCTGTTGAAGCAACGGTAACTAGTATAGTCAATAAATTCGATAAATAATCCCTACATTTTGAAAACAACCTGCCTCCCATAATGACCTTGTAAAATTAAGGATGTCAATCAATTTTTTACTTCTCTCGGTAGTATTGTCTTCAAATTACAAAGCTCTTTAAATAATTCATCACTATCAATGTCCATTTGTTAGTTATGTTTCAAAAAATTTTCTAATTTAGTACAATCTTTCAACAATTGCTTTTTGAATTTTCCATTGAATACAAATTCAAGAAATTCTTCATGTCGTTCAAATTGCTCAAACCGATCTCGAAACGATGTAAGTGTTTGATCTATAATGTGGAGAAAATATGTAATTCTAAATTTATCATCTAATGCTTGATTGACATTGTCATCATCTCTCACACCCTCATCAAATTTCTTTGGTCTACGAGAAACTCTCTTTTGAACAAACACATAATCAATGCCAATTTTACGTGCAAGTGTTCTAGCTTCCTACATCAAATCTTTAAAATCACGTTCTCTATACCTTGGAGTACCCCTGTCATCAAAACAACTCCGATACAATCACTTTAGACAACTGGTAGAAAATGTTAGAAATTCTGTTTTGGGTTGGGCTACGAAAAAACTGTCTTATGCAGGTAGAATCGAGCTCGTTAAAAGAGTCATTTTTGGAATTATTGGCTACTGGGCACAATAGATAGTCATCCCAAAGAAAGTAATGGCTGAACTCGATAGAATCATGAGAGACTACATATGGGGAACACAAGGCAGAGGAAAAAAAGTCAAATGGGAGGATGTTTGCACTCCCATAGAAGAAGGAGGACTAGGAATAAAAAGTTGTGTTGAATGGAACAAAGCCCTCACCATCAAGAGCTTATGGGAGTTGGAGCAAAAAGCGGACTCCCTATGGGTCAAATGGGTGCATACAAGATTTATGAAAGAAGAGCAGAGTATCTGGACATTAAGCATCAACGAAAGAATGGCATGGTCATTGAAGAAAATCCTAAAAACAAGAAAAGATGCCTTTCAAATGGTGAAAACCACAATTGGAAATGGAAGAGGGGTACTATTTTGGCATGATCCTTGGCTGGATAATATTCTCATTATATTCAAAGAAGAAATGCAAGGAAACAGAGTTAGAAGAGAATACATCAAGTACTCATTTAGAGACGTATATGAAGGTAGATGTGATTCACTTTTGAGGCGTATTCCAGAAGGTGATAGAATCCTAAACCTAATGAGGCAGAAGCAACTCAATGAAAATAATGATGAAATAAGCTGGAAAACAGAAAGCAACGAGAAGTTTATTACAGGAAAGGCATGGGAAATCGTTAGAACAAGAGGACAGGAGGTAGATTGACATAATGTGGTATGGTCTCCAAAGATTATTCCTCGTCACCAATTTATTCTCTGGCTGGTATACAGGAAAAGGTTGACAACAAAAGACAGAATTCGAAAATATATAAACATTCCTGATATCAACTGTGTCCTATGTTCGGGAGTTGAGGAAAGCATAAACCATTTATTTGGGGAATGCTCTTTTGTAATACAAATATGGAGGATGTATGCTGCAAACATGAACATCATCAACTTTCCAAGAATATGGGAAGAAATCCAAGAGTGGATGAAGAATAAAGCAAAAGAAAGATCCTTCTATGTAAGTATGTTGAAATGCTACTTTGGAGCAGTAATCTACAATATATGGAAAGAAAGAAATTCAAGAACTCACAATGGAAGAAGTAGAACCGCTGAAGATATTTGGAGAGATATAACTTCAGATGGAAATGCACTCATTCAATCCTGGAGAGGAATCGAAAGGAATGAAGAGAATAGAAAGCTCTGCCATATATGTGATATTTCGTTTGAGAAGGTCACAAGTAGAATAAAAGTAAAAACGCTGTAGGCGCTAATTGATTATTGTTATTGTCTGTAATTCAATTATTGTTTCATTGTCAAATCTAGAAATTGTCTAGATCTGATCTTAAACTTTTGTATTTTTTTCCCTCTTTTGGGGTTTTTTAATGAAATTGCACTAAGCTGTTTTCCAAAAAAAAAAAAAAAAAAAAATCACGTTCTCTAACATTTTCAAAGTATAAAATGATTTCCTTAATTTCCATATATTCTTGTTGAAGTAATTTACTCACACGATTAACTTTGTCTAAAACTTTGTATCAAATACATAAGCTAATCAAAAACTCAAAATCTTCTAAAGCGGTCATCCACAAGCCTTTAGCTTCTACCCTCCCAATTTGATCATGCTTTTCTGTAATTGATAATTCAATCAAAACATATCTAAATTTTACTAATTGAATTTTATTGCTTTAACGCTTTCAATGCAACTTTCCTAACGAGTCGTCGACAAAGGTTTTAGTGTCAAATTCTTCACAAATGTTTTAAGAAGGTCCCATCGTTGTATTGAAGCCGAAAACAATGTATAGATGTTTTGCAAATATCAAAAAAAAATATGTTGCTTGGTCACAAGATTTTGTCATATCACATATAACAAGGTTTAAACTATGACATCCACATGGAATATAAAATTCTCTAAGATTTATATCAAGTAACATTTTTTGTACACCTTATTGTTTACCTTTCATATTTGAGCATTGTCATAACATTGCCCTCTTATATCATCAATGTTGAGTTGAAGTTCAATCAAAACATCTTCTAATCGTTGGAAAAGTCCAAGCCCCGATGTGTCTTCAACATTTATAAACTCAAGAAATAACTCTTGCACTTTGATAATAATATCATCAATATCTAAACATCTTATAACAATCGTCATTTGTTCTTGATGACTTATATTCAAAGTACAGTTTAGGATAATGGAAAATATTTTACTTTCGAAATATTCTTAAAAAAATTTCTTTGATCTCTTCTGCCAACAAATTTATCAATTCATTTTAAATTCCGAAGATCAATCGCAACGACGATTCCTTTTCTACGCAAGCAATAAGTGACCCCAAAGAAAGTAAAATATGATCGCATATTTCGTTTCGTTTGAGCTTCACGTCTTCTTACCTTAGGGATTATTTCATCTCTTAGTGGTAGCACAATCTACATAGTTTTCCATTCGAAGGCCTTCAAAAGTCTTTCTGGATTTTGAAGAGCGGAGAGATTCTAATAGTAAAAAGAATAGAACTAAGATAATACTTACACATAGGGATTCTATTTAGGATTAGGCTATGTCAATTATGAAATTTATTTATGATTATTTAAAACTAGTGACCTTGAATCGAAATTCAAGATCACATACTATACAAATTTAATCAAATTCATGGTCGGAAATATGGATTTAGCCTAACGGAACTACTCTTAGTTTATATGCAAACTTATACTATCAACAAGGGGTTCACTAATACAAATAAGTAATCATACATGTAATACACAATTAATCCACACAATATAATACATGATCAAATAAAAGCTTAAACAAATGTTTAATTTCTTAAAAAGTATGTAATTTAATCAACACAACATAATCATTATTGTGTTTGAGGCTTATAGTCTAGCAGTATCTGTTACCTAAAGAAAAGGTGCAACAAACTTAGAACATAAAGACAAGATTCCATAAGCTTAGAAGCTATGGTGATTAGTGAAGGAGCCTTTAACTAGCTGGAAGGAGCTCGTCGGAAGGGCCTTCCTACTCGTCGGAGCAGTTATTTTGCTCTCTTCAAGTTCTCTCTAGAAGAAGGTAAGTAAGAATTAGATCATTAAATGTCATGGTTATGGAGGATTAAGAGTCCTTATATAGTTAGTTTTAGGGGTAGATTTGAAAATTAGGATGAAAATCAGTTATCATGATGGTGTAGTCGACTAGGCTATTGTCAAGTTTTTAGGCTGAATTTTGGCTGAGTTAGTTGGATAGCTGAGACACTTTTTGTTTTGAAATTAGATCATTTCATTAACTAGGGCCCAAGTTACATATTTTTGAAGTTTTGAAATTAGATCATTTCATTAACTAGGGCCCAAGTTACATATTTTGAAGTTTTCCAATTACCCTTGTCTGATTTTAGTTCATTCTTCCAAACTATAACTTTGTCATGCTCTCTTAAATGGTTCAGGCAATACCCTAGACTAAATCTGTATCTGTTGGAAATATATTCTTCTAAGCTACAAGTTTTGTGTTACATGTTTTAAATGAAACAGATTATGGAATTAAGAATTTCCGATTGAATGTTGATGGTCTCAAAGTGCACCACTTGGCTTACGGACGACCTATCATGAGTTATAGATCAGACCACGATTCATGCTTTATATCAATGGAAAGTTGACATCCATATTTTTCTAATGATAACTCATTCACCTAGAATGAACAATTAGAACCAATGTTATTAAATTTTAAAGTACAGCCTATTACCTTTTGGATTCAAAATCTCGGCCAAATCAAACTATGATTTCATTGAGGTCTTTTGGGCAACTCATGATGAACTAGAGGTTGGGATTAGTATCATTGGAAATGTGTGTCTCTTCGTAACAATTTTGGTCGCAAATTCAAACCCTAAAATGGACCATATATCTCGTAATATTCACTTGAATACAAACTATTTTTTTCAGACACGCTTTAGTATGGACAACCTCATGTGGGTTGTAGGACAAACCGGGTACCCTATTTGGTGTAAAATATATTCTAAGAGGATGACATTTCTGATTGTAATTCATAGACTTAAAATAGTTGAGCATAGCCAAAGTTATATCCCTTAGAATGGAGGTTATCTTAGATTAACTCTGTAATGAAAAATTGAACATGCATCACCTCGTATTCAATGGTTTGAACCCTGAAACGTAATTTGGGGTGTTTACACTATTTTCATTTGAAACATATGGATGTTACCTAACTACTCAAATTAGAATCATCTTTTTGGATTATTACAGCTCGAGTTATGATTTTTGAATGAATGTATGTCAAGCTTGAAACTCATTTGCAAACTTCTTTTTTCTCGTAATCCCATCAGGTTCGAAAGCCTTTATCCAACTTTGGGCTGAGAGGTTTTGTAGAGGACTCATTCAACTTTCCAAAACACTTAAAATCATCAAAAATGGTCAAATAATGAATTTAGGGCGATTTTTTAAGTTGGTGATGCCTTATGTTCTCCCTTCAACCACATTCTTACCAATTGAAGAACTTCGACCAACCCATGATGATGATTCAGGAGCTCCCCCGACAAAAACCGACGCTGAAATTGCTACGCTCCTTTGACTAGTCAAGTGTATTGACTTGAGGTTCACCTATATTGACTCGACTTTAAATCACTCAGATTGACTCGCTTTCAACTCGGGTTGATCCTAGTCATTGAATGACACCTCTCCTTGGCGAGTGGGTGCCACGCATCACCGTGGGTGGTGGTTTTCCGTCAGTCCTTCAAAAAAATATTTTATTCTCTTGACCTCTGGAGTAGTTTCCATAAAATTATTATACTCAAAATTCACGATTTTACAAGCCTAACAACATGAAAGTATCTATAGGCCGAATTCGAGTATTTTACAAAGAGTCGTGTTTAAATCCCATATTAGGCATAGGAGGATTTTTTCTTAAAAACGTAAAAAAAAAGTTATACTCAATCTACATGATTTTTTAAGCCGAATGACATGAAGGTGTTCGTGGGCCCAAATTTTGAGTATTTCTTAAAAGTGGTGTCTTAAATAATCCGAAATAGACAAGAAATTAATTTATAGATTAATTACTTATTTTAAATATTCTAGTCTAGTACTTGTGTATGAACATTGTACTTGACCGAATACATTTATTTTAATTAATTGAGTACAAAATTAGGGTGTTTACCGAATACCCCTCTTAGACAAAATTTGTAGAAAAAATCTTGTTAGCAAAACGTGTGTCCAAGCCTAACAAATAGGCACCATGTTTGTGAACCTAAATTAATTAAATATAGAGAGAGGGAAGATACAACATGGCATTGTGCATATTCCACATATTTTCTTATTTGACGATCGCACATTCAAGGAACACGGGGTATGAACCATGTGGTGATTCTTGTGAGATAACTGTAAGAGAAAACCATTTGTGATCTTACCATTCAATAGTTTTAACATGCATTAAAATCGAATAAATGTCATGTCATGATTCGATCTAATGATTGATCACCATGAACTTCTTTCCAAAGTTGTTCTTGTGTGAATTTCCATTATATGAAAATTTATGAGAAGTACAACCTGCAAAATAAGGTGGAACAAAATAATTGAGCACACGAGTAGTTAAATCAATAATCACTTATCAAACTTATGTTTTAGATTTTACTCGAGAATGCTTAAAACGGGGAAGAACATGGTTTAAAGTTTATGGGTCGACAATCAATCGCACCGCAAAACTTTCTTATTGATGTTCTTTTAGAGTGAATACTTTTCCGAGGGTATTCATACTAAAGACAAGTCGATAACTACTTTCTGATCGTCCAAAACAATTGAAGCTAGAGTTATTTTGAATGAGAAGATACCATGCTAAGAATCCTTAGAGGATTAGAGTCGTTAGAATATACAAACAAATTTTATGTGTGAATACCAAATGATAGGTTCCTGATAGAGATGAATAAATGACCGCCTTTTTTCCAAAGCAAACAAAATTGGGATTTCCTTTAAAATGTGAAAATACCATGCTAACAATCCTTAGAGGATTGAAGTCGTACAAATCTTCTAATGAATTTTTTATGTGAACACCCAAATGATAGGGTTCACGAAAAATATTAATAAAGGACCGCCTCTAAATTGCCAAAGTGATTGAAGTTGGAGTTTCCTTTGAAATGAGAAGTTATCATGCTAACAATCTTCGAAGGATTAAAGTCGTTAGAATATCTGGATGAATTTCCCGAGTGAACACCATAGTGCTAGGGATCGCGAGAAAGATAAATAAACGACCGCCTCTTCATCGCAAAAGCAAATGAAGTCGGGGTTTCTTTTAAAATGAGAAAATACCATGGTAACAATCCTTAGAGGAATTAAGTCGTTAGAATCTTCGAATAAATTTTCTATGTGAAGACCCAAATGATAGGGTTCACGACAAAGATGAATAAAGGACGGTCTCTTCATCGCCAAAGCGATCAAAACTAGGGTTTCCATTAAAATGAGAAGATTACATGTTAACAATCCTCGGAGGATTTAAGTCGTTAGAATATTCAAGTGAATTTCCCGTGTAAACACCCAAATGATAAAATTCACGAGAGGAATAAAGGATCGTTTCTTCATCGTCAAAGAGAACGAAGTCATGGTTTCCTTAAAAATAAGAAAAATACCATGCTAACAATCATTGGAGGAATAAAGTCGCTAGAATCTTCAAATGAATTTCTCGTGTGAACACCTAGAAGATAGGGTTCATGACAAAGAAGAATAAATGACCGTCTCTTCATCGCCAAAGCGAACAAAAACGAGGTTTCCTTTAAAATGAGAAGATATAATTGCTAACAATCCTTGGAGGATTGAAGTCGCTATAATAAGTCAAATGAATTTCTCCTATGAGCACCCAAATGATAGGGCTCACAACAAAGATGAATAAACACCACTTCTTCATCGCCAAAGCGAATGAAGCTGGGGTTTCCTTTGAAATGGGAAGATACCATGCTAACAATCCTCAAAGGTTTGAAGTTACTAAAATCTTCAAATATCCCTCGTGAACACCCAAATGATTGGGTTCACAACATAAATGAATAAAGACTGTCTCTTCATCTTCAAGTGAACGAAGCTAGGGTTTCCTCTAAAATGAAAAGATAACATTCTAACAATCCTCATACATGGTAGGTAGCTCGAGTTTGATAGGTTAAACAACATAATACCATAAACCAACGCATAGGGAATCTCGCTCGTTAAAGTCCTTGTCGTTGTTCGGTAACCCCATAACACGTAAGGGAGCTTTTCATGACAATCTATGTACGTTTAGGTGGTCTTCTTTAGAATGGATATCACATTCTTGTTCACAACTTCGACAACTTTATTGGTCTACGGTCGATACGGTGAAGGCATGTGATATTCAACCTTGACTTTTTGGAGAAGTTCGAACACCTTTCCTTGGAAATCATTGAATGGGAAACCACATATAGACTAATTATATTACTTCGAATAAATTTAGCAAAATGCAAAGATTTGAAGATCTTGAATGAAGTAGTCTCAATCCATTTGGTAAAATAATTGATGGCAACCAAAATGAATTTGTTGGGATCGGCGTCAACAACAACCGATGAGGTTTGAGTATTGTTGAACAACTATCGTCTTCCAATTAGGTTTTAACCCTGTTAAAGGTTAAGACTTGTTTATATTCTCGTGACAAATCTTCGCGAGCTCTTGAATCAGTTTCAAGTGCGGAATGACTCGCTAGATTTAAAGCGTATTGATGCAAGATGAATAAGACAATAATAAATGGACACGGAGTTGTTTATGGATGTTCGGAGATAAAAAAACTCATACGTTACCCCTTCTTTTATTTTCTAGAAGGATTCACTAGAATACTTTAACTTATATAGTCTCTACACAAGCTCAGACAGAAACCCATGTCTTACAATGCCTGTTCTGAACTCTTAGCTCTCACTCTATTGAACATACACCCTCTGTTCAACTTACAATGCTTAATATTCTTAATAGATATTACATCAATTTCTCTCTCAGCTTATCTTAATGGAAAATACAGAGTATACGAATTACAATTAAAATAGTGAGAGAGTGATATTAATCGTAGATGAACAATGTCAAATGAACCAAATAGAAGAGCTAAAAAGAAGCACCCGAGGCTTTCTTCTTGATTAAGATCCACTCATATATATGAGTCACAACCTCTTTGCATTCAATGATGGCGTATTGTAGAGCTCCGCGTATTGATGTAGCGTAGCTCTACTTGAGTGTTGTAGCCGCACTTGAGTATCGCAACCTTACTTGAATAGCGTGTGACTATTGAGATTCTTAGAGGGTTTGTATTAATGATACACGACAGTTAATGTAACGGTCGAATCTGAATATTGACCTGTGGCATTATTCTGTTGATTACTGTGCGTGCTGATGTGGCATTCTGTTGTTTATCGGGAGATGAAAAAGGAAGATGAACGGGCACTACTTAAGTCTTCTATTGAAGCCTAGACGTCTACTAGAAGAAGCGTCTGTTGAAATCTAGACGTCTACTAGCGCTTCTTCATATCAGAGCATATGTTGAAGCCTATACGTCTACTAGCGCTTCTTTAGACTAGAGCGTCTGTTGAAGCCTAGACGTCTGCTAGCTTTTCTTCAGACTAGAGCGTCTGTTGAATCATAGACGTCTACTAGCGCTTCTTCAGACTAGAGCTTCTGTTGAATCCTAGACGTCTATTAGCGCTTCTTCAGACTAGAGCGTCTGTTGAAACCTAGACGTCTACTAGCGCTTTTTTAGACCAGAGCGTATGTTAAAGCCTAGACGTCTAAATATTCAATTACTCTCACATATATATTCAAATTAACTTCGATTTTGACCCTGACAAATTAGAATTAAATATCATTAATTTTATATATATCTAAATTTATTTTTAATTCTCTAGGTCAAATTTAAAAAAAAAATAGTTGACTGATCAAAATGTTTTATAAATTTTACATTTTGTAATTTAAAAAAATTTATTGTGAATGTTTATTCAAAATAATAGTTTTAAATAATTCATTCATTAAAATTATTTGAAAATTACTGATTTGTTTTGATAATAAAAATATGATTAAATTAGATAAAAAAAAATTATGCTAAAAGTAAATAAATTTATAGATATTCTAAAATTGTTAAAATAAAATTGAAAAAGAAAAAAAATATTTATTTGGCTGAAAATTTGTTATCTAAATATTTAATAACTTTTCACAAATATTACATTTTTCAATTTTAAAAATAATATAATCATTATGGAAAAATAATAATTTTAAATTTTTTATTGAAATTAATTGAAAATTAGTATTTTATTATTATTATAATTATAGAGCGAAAATAAAGTGAAAATAAAAAGTATGAATACTTTATTTAATATGAAACTAGTAATTAAATTAAATAAATTAAATAATATAAAAAATAAAAAAATTATTTGTAATCAATTTTAAAGTCTAATACAATTTTTTAATCAACTTGTTTTATCAATAAAATGAAAATATTTTAATTAACTTAATTAAAAGAGAATAAAGTAAAAATAAAAAGAAATTGGATGAAATGACCATAAACCTTACAGGAAAAAATGACCTGCTCTCAATCAAATTTGCGAAAATGACCACTTTTCTCTGTGTTATGTGTTATGACGAAAATTGACGCGACAGAACCCTAATTTGTCGTAATGGCGTTCGTGTCTCGCGACGACACAGTCGTCACGCAACGTCACGCTTGTCACGCAACGACACACTCGTCGAATTGGAGTTTCGTCGCATGACGTGAAAAGATGACGTGAAAAGGATATTTTCGTCCGAAATTTGAGAATCATTTGCGCAATTTTTATAAGTCACGGGTCATTTCTCCAATTAAGGCTAATAATAGGGTTTTTTTCATCAAATTTCCCAAGTAAAAGGTGGGACAGGTGGCATGCTCTCTTATCATCTCTCACAATCTTTCTGGCCCTTTATTATCTCTCTCTCCCTATTTCTATGATTTCTATCCCTTTCATTTTCCCTTCTCTGTCTTCTAATCCCCGTGATCATTCCATCTCTGTCTGTTTCTAGGGTTTTCTGACCTCCTTTCCATGTTGCTTTAGCTTTTACTATCTTGGGAGGAACTTTCAAAAGCTCGACCTTCGGCCCCTTGACCCTCTTTCGTGACAATTTCTTTGTTGCAATGGAGGTAGGCATAACGTTTATATCTATTTCAATTTCCGTAAATTTATATCCACCGCCTCTTTTTTGTTTGATTCTGTCATCAAGTTTTATGATAATTTTTCTTGTTTGTTTATTCATTACACTATATGTTATTAATTCATTCCGGTTTGGGACATAGATTACATCGTCAAAACGCAGAATTTATTTGTTGGTGGTTTAGTGGTCTAGGTTGTTTAACGTTTTCATACGATTCTTCCTTAACCTTATTCAAGATTTAGTATAATCATGTATTCCTGTTATGCTGACATTAACTTTTCTTGTTTATAAGGTTCATGTGACCGATGCTGTTGAGAATAGGGAAGGTCATATGACATCTGCTTCAGCCTTTGTGGAAGGAGGAATTCAAGAAGCATTTGAGGATGCTTGCAGCATATGCTTGGAGACTTTCTGTGACAGTGATCCATCATCTGTACGAAATTAGCTACTTGTTGCTTCTTCTTGTCCATTAAACATTTGGTAGGCTTTAGTTGATGAATCAAATTTGCTTTGCAGGTTACTAATTGCAGGCATGAATTCCATCTTCAGTGCATTCTTGAATGGTACAATAGCTATTACGCATTTTATACTTTCTCTGATCTTTTGCTTGTGCTCCACTGATTTAATATTGAAGAATTGTCTGCATAATGAGTACACGTTCTTCTAAATAGAAATTGAGCAATATCATTTAGATAATTGTGTTGAACCAGGAAACTATGTATTAGTTCTAGGGGTTGTTCTAAGTCATCTTTTACTTGCCTTGTAAAATTCATGCAAACATCATGGAGGCTGGCTGTTGTAACATTAGTAGCAGAAGTTGTGGATTAAATGTATAGGGACATTGAGATGTTTAACTAGAGATTCATATGGATGCAGCAACTGACTTTGCAATACTATTTAAGAATATTTTTTTTAAATTTAATACGGAGTGTCTTTTAGCCCCTGCTGGTGATGGTGGTACTTAAAAACTACTGCTTCTTTCTCATTTTGGAAGCAAGGAGATAAACCACTAGGCTGTGCCAGGATGTAAATCATTGTTTTCAGTATAGATTAATCTTGTTTTCTTCATTTTTATTTCAATTTCTTTAGTTTCTTTTATTATCATGTTTTATAGCTTTTGTTGGCATCTAGCTGAAATTTTGTTTTCCCTGGAACATTTTTAATCTTTTATTGTCAAGTCAGGATGGTTGCTTTTTTATTTTAAATTTTAGGAATAATATATCCTACAAGAAACATGCCTTGCAAAACTTCTTAGGGTTTGTCTGATGACTTTCTTTTCAGAATCTTGTCTGCTTGTTTTTTAAATCATTATTGATATTATGTCAGTTTATTATTTTATGAAATGTGTTTATTTCTTCACCATTTTTTTCTGATTGGTAATTGTATTCATCATTGTGGTGTCAAAATGAAAAGATGTTTTTTTTCTTTTAATCCAACTACTTTTGTAAGAACAAAACCTTATTCCATAAATAAATGATTTTTCTATTATGTTTTATTTATTTTTTAACCAGGGTTTAATCCTTAGATGAGGCTAGCATAGCATCCCATTGCCATGACCCTCTGTTATTTTTTAGATTTTACTAGTATTACATATTTGAAATGCATTTTACTCTTTTGTTGATTTAACACTATATGACATTTATTTTACTCAACAATTGTCTGTTTGGATTCAATTAATAAACTCTACTTGAGCTGGACAGCACAATGAAAACTAATGTTTTTATGTCCCTCTGAAGGTGTAACTTTTCCCTGATTTTTGCAGTATTTTTTTTTCTTTAAGTTCTGTTTTCAATAGTTGCATTGTTGGCAATCACATGTAGGATTTTTGTTATAAGTTATAAAAAAAAAACCATAGTTTTTTATTACAAATATTTATTTTAATGATAGGGGACAAAACAGTAGACACCTTATCTTCTCAGCTACCAATATTCATGTAGAAATAATTTATTGATACAAGTTCTTGGTAACAACTAAGATGGGTACACTTGTCTATATTTAGACAACATGGAAAATTACTAGATTTGGTTATATGAAGACATTATGGCAAATCACTATATTTGGGTACACTTGTCTATCTATATTTAGACAAACATAGACCTGTATCCACAAATTCATTTACAGTTTCTCAGCCAGTTCCAAATCCTGATCAAGACACAAAACTGTTTCCAAATGTTATCTTGTTTCAGTACTTCAACTCTGAAAATTTATTTCATGTCAATTTAGAAACTAATTTTCTATTGAAGATCTACAATCTAAAAATTAAACTGTTATATCATTTAGGTGCCAGAGAAGCTCTAATTGTCCAATGTGCTGGCAGCCAATTAGTATGAAGAACCCAACCAGGTATGTCAATTTCTTCAGTTGTTAATGTTTCCTTTGCCTGCTAATAGGCATTCCTTTGTAGTTTCATGATATATATGTTATGATTTTGGTTGCAGTCAAGAATTGCTTGAAGCTGTCGAGCAGGAAAGGAATTCTAGGCTTAAATCATCGAGGAATACTACAATTTTCCATCATCCATCCTTTGGAGATATTGAACTACATGTCTGTTATCACTTTTTATACACTCTATAACACTTGTTTAGAATTAAAATTTGCACTATTTTACTAGCCCTCTTTGCTTTTATATTGAGATGCAGCTGCCAATTGATGCAATTGATTCTGAGATTGAAGAGCGTATTAACCAACACTTGACTGTTGCTGCAATAAGAAGGGCCCGTCACATTTCTCCATTGGACAGCTTGACAAGACGGTCATCTTCTCTTGGCCGCCCACAATTTGTTTTAGTTTCTACACCTCCCACTGATCATGAATCTCAATCGGGTACACTAGCTACTGGACGTTTTGTCCAGACTGAACACACATTGTCTTCCTCGTCTGGATTAGGAAATACTCCATTGAATGGGCACAACATTCACATTAATAACAGGTATTTGTATGTATATGTTAATAGTTTCTCATCTACATCTATAGAGAAAGTGTTTTTTCTTTTTCTGGAAAACGGAACACCATTTTTTTAATAACCAAAAAAAGAGTTTACAACTTGAACTTGAAATGAAGAGCAAAATAGACTTGGCTTCTAACACAACAAAAACTAAAGAAAATTCAACTACCGTTCAATTGAAAGTTTAAACACAACTTGAAACAAAAACTAAACAACGCATCACAAATTTCTTCTCATATGATTAGTGTTTTTCATGACCTGTTTACTATCATTGCTGCACCATTCTAAATGAGTCAATTCTGAAACGTATTTGAGACCCTCCTCCATGAACTAGTAAGGTTAGTCTACTAAGGTAATCTCTCCAAACCTCTTCATCATTTCTTCTAACTTTTGAAAAGACTCTAGAATTCCTTTCTCTTCAAATTTCATAGACAATGGCTCCAAAAATAAATAGAGGACGTTTTGAAGAGAAACAATCCTCCTTAGTCTCATTAGTAATCCATTCATTGATCTCATTCCACTTCCTTGGAACACTAGGAAGAATCATGCATTGCCCACCCTTTGCCAAATTGAGTAAGAGAATGGGTAATCACATAAGATATGATCCATGGTTTCAGTTTCAAACATGCAAAAAACACACTTGACATTATTAATATGCATAAATTTACTTAGCGTGTACTTTGTTATCAATCTTTCTTAAAATGCTAGCCAAATGATGAATTGATACCTCGGAACCACCTTTGTTGACCACAACCTCAACACCTTGGACTCTTCCCATGCCTTGCTTGTTATAAATGAACCTTCTTAGAAAATGTGTTTTCTAATGAGCCTAAAAGAATGTTTCTTGGATCTAGATTTAACTCCGAATTTCTGGATCTGGATTCAACTCTGGATCCAAATTACAAACTGCCAATAAATTTATGAAACTGTAAATGACTAAAGTTTTGTTTCAGCGTGATCTCATTCTCATCTAGATCCAATTCCAGATGAGAAGCCACTTATAAATTAATGAATAAGTGTTGTTCCAAACATCTCATTTTCATCTCGATCCACATTCAGATGAAATATTTGGCATGAAAAAGTGCTCCCCAAGAGATATCTGACTGAAAATTTCTACGTCCACTAAAGTTTGAAGCTTGAAATATTTCCAGGAACTATGAGGTGCCAAATCCTGATAGAGCGGGACCTTCAGATGTTCAGACTTTTCCAGAGACTTTGAAATCTCGATTCGGTGCCATGTCAATGAGGTATATATTTATTTATCTCTAAATTAATAAACAAACATTTAGAATGACTGTTTTTATTCCTCTAAGTAAATAAATTTTTTTTACAAATAAGATACAAGGAATCACTTTCAAAGAGCACGAGAGGGTGGAGGGAGAAGCTGTTCTCTCGTAACAATTCAATGACCGAGTTTGGTTCAGATGTAAGGAGAGAGGTGAACTCCGGGATTGCAATTGTTTTTCGAATGATGGAGCGGTCAGAAGACAGAGAAGATAATCATCGTCCAGTAACACCAAATTCAGCCACTTCTTCATTCACCGAACAACACAACAACCAGGGGAATGAACAGATTCGTCAAGGCCCACAATTTTAGCTGCTTCAAAGTTTGTTTTATAAATTATTAATGGTCTGCAACATAAGTTTCTTTGCCAAGTCCTTAGCATTTCATCTTTGAAGGTCGGTAGTATTCTAAACTCTCTACTTTTAGGCCAACCTTTAATGTGAATTTGATTGATATGTTGGTAATTTTATCTTCTTATTTAGGTTGCTGATAGATACATCAGATATGACAGACTGAGCACCTGAAGATGAATAAGTCATGATCTTCATTTATTTCAATGGCTGAAGCATTGTTTTCTTGAAACTTGCTACTATAACTTTCTTCTGCACATCTGAATTGAGCTATATTTTACATATTTGTAGCTACTACTTTTATGTTCACTGGATGATGATATTGGAATGGTATTATTTTTGTATTTTTTGAACATTAAAATATGCTTCTTGAACTTAAATATATCATTATCCTCAAAGAGGTATCAGCTGAAATAGATATCAATGGACAAGACATACTAATATGTTTAAAGATTGTTAAACATCATTCAGCTCGGATTGAATTATCCCTTCTTTTAGTCTAGCGGCAACAAGACCTGGATATCTCCAGGTCTCCATGAGGTCTTGGATTCGAGCCTGTCAGGCGACAAGTTCTGCGTCTGGTTAAGTGTGTTTCCAGGCTATGTGCTTAACCTGTGAGGATTAAAAAAAAATGTTTGAATTGAATTAGAATTATCCAAACTATTTAAATAAAAATATATTTTTCAATATGTATTTCTTTAAATTACATTTCACCACCTCAAGGTAATATTATTTTTTTTATATATTTTTGCATTACTTAGTCAACAAGATTTTTTTTTAAGGTTCAAATTATAAAAAAATAATAATATTTTTATATTAAACATTAAATAATAAAATAAATAAAAAAGAAAGTAATTAGATAAAATAAAATATTAAATTGGATTAGATTAGAGGGGAATATTTCAACAAGATTTTTTTTCAAGGTTCAAATTATAAAAAAATAATAATAATAATATTTTTATAATTAAACATATTAAAAATTAAATAAAAAAATAAAGTAATCAGATAAAATAAAATATTAAATTGGATTATATTAGAGGTAAACATTTGACGGATTAATCTGAATTGAATCCGAATTACAAAATTGGATTAACTATTTTGATTTGAATTTAATTCGGATTTGAATAATTCAATTAAATTTTTTTTTCTACCTAATCACTACATTTCTCAAATTTCTATCACTTAAATGAGTTTCTTCCTTCTTTCTACATGTCCAATAACATCCACAAATTTATATAACTTTATAATATTAAAACTTTGAATGTAAAATAAATTTCTTTAAATAAATTATAAATATATATTTTTTTATATAAAATTAAATATAAACTTATGTATATAATATATGCATATACTTAATTCACTTTTTCATTTTTTAATTAAATACAAATAAAATTATTAATTAATTATTAAAAAAATATTATTATTCAATAATTTAAAATCTGATATTTACACTAATAATATATATATATATATATATATATATATATATATATATATATATATATATTTTGTATTAATTAGTAAAATAGTTTTAAATTGGACAAAACGATGAGTTTACGTTTGCTCACCCCTATTCTCTTTCCCTCTTTTAGAGGCTTTGTGAGATCTATATGATCTCGCGATTAGTGAGTCAAAACGACAGTCCATGAACTTCTTTTTAACTTTTATCTATTTCAATTTTTTTCTTCTTCAGACTTATTTTTCATCCAATGGGTATGAGTTGTGATTGAACTAGGATTTCGGTTGGGACTTCATCTAAATTAGGGTCAACCAGCAACAACTAAAAACCAATTCATATTAATTAGAAAGATTTTTGTGCGATACAATACACACGAACAAAAATTAATAAAAAAAATAATAATATATATTCAATGTTTAAAATTATTAATAAATCACAAATAGTATCTTAAAATAAAAAATATAACGCACTAATTCCAAATTTTATTCATTTCGGAAACACAACTTATCTTCTCACATATCTTATCACATATTTTTCCGAATGAACCTCTAATCTCGTGATCTAAAACTTTCACTTTGGTCAACCAAATATTTGATTCATATTTTTAATATTTAACATCATGACCTCACACTTTGATCAATCAAATATTTGATTCATATTTTTTTAATCACTTTCAATTAATATCGGACTATTATCCCTCGGCAAACCACATCACAATCACACTTGATTAAAAGGTTGTACTTGTTTTGTTAGGTTACAAGTTCGAAACATACCTATAGCATTTTTAATTTTATTTTTAACCGTTTTAAGTTTATGGTTGAGTCAACCCACAATCCGACCCAAGTATCTATTTACTCTCACATATATATTCAAATTAATCACAAATCTCGACCTGGCAATCCGGACACTTTAAAAATTAAGTATCATTGTATATATATAAATTAGTTAGTTAAAAAGTTGAACTTATATTGTTAAAATGTTCCGCGATCATCTAATTTGGTGTTGAATTTAAAATATAAAAGTATTATTAGCCTAGTTGATTAAAAGGTTGTACTTGTTTTTGTTAGGTTGCAAATTTGAAACATACATCTAGTATTTTTAATTTTATTTTTTAATCGTTTTAAGTTTGTTGTTGGGTCAACCCACAATCCGACCCAAGTATATATTTACTCTCACATATATATCCAAATTAACCACAACTCTCGACCCAGTAATCCGGACACTTTAAAAATTAAGCATATATATATATATATTAGTTAGTTAAAAAGTTGAACTTATATTGTTAAAATATCCCGCGTTCATCTAATTTGGTGTTGAATTTAAAATATAAAGTGTTATTAGCCTACTTGGTTAAAGTGTTGTACTTGTTTTGTTAGGTTAGAAGTTCGAAACATTCATATAACATTTTTAATTTTATTTTTAACCGTTTTAAGTTTATGCATGGGTCAACCCACAATCCGACCCAAGTATCCATTTACTCTCACATTTATATCCAAATTAACTACAGCTCTCGACCCGGCAATTCAGACACTTTAAAAATTAAGCATCATATATAGATTAGTTAGTTAAAATGTTGAACTTATATTGTTAAAATGTCCCGCGTTCATCTAATTTGGTTTTGAATTTAAAACATAAAGTGTTATTAGTCTAGTTGGTTAAAGGGTTGTACTTGTTTCGTTAGGTAGCAAATTCGAAACATACATATATCATTTTTAATTTTATTTTTAACCGTCAACCCACAATCTTTTGGTACCCACATTCACTTGGGTCCTCGATCAATCAGTCCCTTAGAAATCCATATTTAAGTTATCCTGATGGATTTCCCTTTTTGTTTAGTGATAAGTGCGTATGATTTAGGTTTAGCAAACGTCTTCCTACTAGCAGTTGTTCCCTTAACCTTAGAGGATGGTTTTTGTTTAAAACTTCTTGACTTCTTCTCAGGTTTTAGTTTGCCAGACTTGCTGGCTGTTTTCTTATTAGGTTTCAACCAACTTACTGTTGGCGGAACATAAGTAATCTCATCATTTTTGGTTAGATCCTCACAGCTTGAATCAATTTCATTATTAGTTAGACTCTCTTTGACAAAGCTTATTGGCTTAAGCTTGTCCGTTGCTGAGTTTAACTTCGTATAGGAATTGTCTGAGTCATTACTATCAAATCCTAAACCGGATTTGCATCCGACAGGCCTCAACTTATAAACTTGATGTCTAACAGCGTCTCCAGACTTCGTCCAGGAACTGACCACATATCAAGCATTTGTTTTCGGAAAATAGAGTTTGAACCTTTTCTTTGAGCATCTCATTCTCAGATAAGAGCTCAGCCACTGTGTTTTCAAAAAGTATTGGTTCAGAAACTTGAGATGAAGGAGAGTTGTTGGCTTCATATTTTGATTTTATTTCATTCAAAGAATCTGATAACTTCTTGTACTCAATGACAATGTCATTGAGTGCAGCAGTTAAATTATCTCTAGTAAAGTCTTTCGAGGAGAAGTCGAATACCTTGGATTGGTCTTCTTCCATCAAGCATGTGATGACTTTGTTATCACTTTCTCCATATGAGTCCTCTAAGTCGCTATCGGCCCATTTGGACTTACTTTCAACACTTATAAGAACCTTCTGCTCTGTACGGTTCTTCTTTGATTGAACATTACAACCATAATTTGAATTAGCTTCTCCCAGATTTCTTTAGCAGAGGAGCAAAACTTGATGTCACTAAATATATTCATGTTGATCGACTTAAACAAGACATCTTTGGAAACATTATTCAGGTTGTTCATCATCTTATCATCAGTCATCCAACTACATCTTGGCTTCTCAATCTTTATAGGATCATTAGTGATGACATTCCACATGTAGAAATCATGGGCAGCCAAATGATCTTGCATTATCATCATCCAATAATCGTAGTTTTCTTTTGAGACCACAAGAATATAGTTGACAACATACATGATTCAGGTTCTTGTTGCTTGAGAATAGGACACGAGGCTTTGATACCACTTTATAGGATCGGTGTAACCAACAGACACTAGAGTCTGACTATTGATAACAACTTATGACAAACAATTCGATTTTAACTCTGTTAGAAGTTAAAATCTGTTTCTATTCTTCACAAATCCTTCGAACTCTTGAAACAGTTTCAAGTGCGGAAGTGTTCGTCAGATTGGAAGCTTTGAACCAATGAAAGATGAATGACAAAAAGTAAAGAACACATGGAGTTGTTTATGGATGTTTGGAGCAAACTCTCCTACGTCACCCCTTCTTCTACAACCGGAAGGATTTCACTAACTTCTTTGAATCAAATATAGCTTACTGAGCTAGCTAACTCTCTGTTGAACAGAACAACCTTTGTTCAACTTACAATATTCTCAACAATATTCTCACAGCTAGACAATAATTGATTCTTTATCTCTTGAACTTGAAGAATATAAGAAATTAGTAAGTGCAAGAGTAAGCTTTTGAATTCAGTAAACTGGTAAGGTGACAAGTGATTCGTCCGTTGTCCTTGGGCATCTATTTGTAGTAGAAGGATACCAACGGTCGAATCTTCTTCATGGACACGTGACAAGCGTCCATTAGAAGGCCTCCCATAATATTAGAAATCTACAGACTCTGAGCAAAGAGATTGTGGCCGTACCGAACTGGTAGTGCACCGAATATCCTTCTGAAATTGTCTTCTACTGAACAACCCGTTGGAAAGACATTTGCGTATGTGAAATTCGTTCATTGGATACAATTAGCTGGTTTGTCAGACTGCACAAGAGTGAGTGGAGTAGAGTAGCAGACAACTAGTTGATCGTGGTTAGACATATACTTACTTCAGACGGTTGCTGAAGTGAGGCATTAAACGTGCTCCATTAGACTACCAAGTCTATGGGAGCTAGACGTCAACGTCTAACTACGCATTCAATTAGACTACCAAGTCTAAGGGAGTTAGACATCAACGTTTAACTACGCGTTTCATTAGACTATCAAGTCTAAGGGAGTTAGTCGTCAACGTCTAACTACGCGTTCCATTAAACTATCAAGTCTAAGGGAGTTAGACGTCAACGTATAACTACGCGTTTCATTAGACTACCACGTCTAATGGAGTTAGACTGCAACGTCTAACTACGCATCTGTTAGACTGTAACGTCTAATTACATATCTGTTAGACTGCAACGTCTAACTACATATATGTTAGACTACAACGTCTAACTACGTAACTGTTAGACTGCGACGTCTAACTATATATCTGTTAGACTGCGACGTCTAACTACGTATCTGTTATACTGCGACGTCTAACTACGTATCTGTTAGACTACAACGTCTAACTACGTATCTGTTAGACTGCGACGTCTAACTACGTATCACATTAGATTGTCAAGTCTAATGGAGTTAGACGTCAATGTCTAACTTCGCTTCCCATTAGACTACCACGTCTAATGGAGTTAGACTACAACGTCTAATGGAGTTAGACTACAACGTCTAACATCGTATCCCTTCTGACTTGTCTGAAGGAGTTAGCCGCCAACGTCTAACTACGCATCCCATTAGACTACCACGTCTAATGGAGTTAGAATACAACGTCTAACTTCGTATAATTAGCCTGCTTAGACCACATCTAAGTTAGCATAGTCTTGTGCACCTACATAGAAATAATTAGACAACTTAGCTTCATTTTTAACTAAGTTTTAATCACAATTAAGTTTTAATCACATATCATCAAAATAAAGTTGTCATAGAATACACTTATTCTCTTAATTATTTTAATCAAAATAATTTGATCCAACATATTAAATTGATTACATTTATTACACCCCCACAATCGAAGTAGGTGGACGATGTATTCTAAGATTTGATCGAAATTCTTCAAAAAGAACTCTCAGAAGCCCCTTCATGAAGATATCCGCAAGTTGTTAATGTATGAAGAAGCGCCACTCCCAAAGCTTAATGCAGCAGGCTTTGCAGTTGGAGTCGCCAATGTTGGAGCAATAGTGGAAGTGTTAGATAAATTCATACCGGTTCAAATAAACCTAACTTAAACAAACTTCCCATGCAGGAACAAGGAACCGGACCGGATGAACAAAAGAACTGACTGAAGAAACCTAACCGGTCAAGTCACCATACCGATCAAAAGCATTCTGAACGTGACCGCACAAAGGATCGGCCAAACCTCAAAACCGGAACTATCAAACAACCGATCATCCACAAGACAAGAATAACCGGAAGAAATCCGGTTACTTCACTACCAAAAGATATTCGGCCAAGTCAAGTGGCCGACTAGTACAAGAAGACATTTCGGGTATCTATTGAGAATGATACCAAAGGAACAGACTGAATACTTCCATATCCATGCAAGTCTGAGGAAAGACTGTAGGCTGCAGAAAAACCGTACTACCGAATCCTTCTACTTCGGGATAAGCCAGAAAGGAAATCTTCAAAGTACAGACAACTGTCCAAACAGACAGTGCCTACATTGAGTAAAAGACAAACCCAGCAGGTTTGCCTTACAGACCGGCAGGTCTGAAACAGGATACCAGGTCTGAGATTGACCGTCAGGTCTGAGGAGACGACCGGCAGGTCTGAGACACTGAATCACTGCACCTCTGATCAGCCAATCGGATTCAAGGCAGTGAAATATGACCGTTGGCATATTTCACCTATAAAAGGAGGCAGTTGCAGAAGAGTAAATGCGGGACAAATATTGGGACATCAAGGGATATCTAGTGATATACATTGGGATAACGAAAGCTAAGAGCATTTACTACAAGTGATAACAGTGTGCTAGTCTAGAAAGCCTAAGTGTTGAAAGCTAAAGTGTGTTCTATAATTTCGGTGTGAATTGTAAGAGTATTATCGAGCAGGAAATAAGTCTCGATCGGATTGTACTTGTATTCCTTAGTGAATATCCTTCTCGCGATTTCGAGAGGAAGGGGTGACGTAGGAGTTTTATCTCCGAACATCCATAAAATCTGTTGTGTTATTTACTTTCTGCCGGCTTCACTACATAACCGACTAACTTAACCATACCGCTCCAAACCGACTCCATACTAACCATACCGAATATCCAGATTATCGAAACCGACCCACCATCTCCAAATCTTCATCATCCGAAACCGACCGTGCCTATCATACAAGCGTACCGCTTCAACCTGAAAGCAAACCTCTTCTGCGCTTGAACCTAGTTCAAGGGTTTGTGACAGGCTGTGTAGTATTGAAACCCCGGTGTTAATCTCTAACCGGATTAATCACCACCCTACGAGTGAGAACCGCTAACCGGTCCAACCCCCGGTCCACCAGCGGCGACCTAGATCCTAACAATTGGTATCAGAGCAGTTAGTTTCAATACTCAAGCAAACATGTATCAGAATAGGCCTCCAATGCTAGAAGGTGATGACTTTGCCAACTGGAAGGCATGCATGCACCTGCATCTAGTCACCTTGGATGATGAAATGGAATCCGTTCTAACCGAAGGACCGATAGTCATTGATAAAGACAGAAAAGAATGGACGGCTGATGATAGGAGAAGGAACAATCTGGATAACCATGCAAGAAACCGGATCTCCAACAGCGTAGACAGAAATACATACTGCAAGATCAGAGATTGCAAAACTGCGAAGGAGACATGGAACACGGTCATCCAGATCTTTGAAGGAAATGAAAGAACAAGGGAGAACAAAATAATGATGGCTACACAGAAGTTCGAAAGCATCAAAATGAAACCAGGAGAAACTATGAAGGAATACAGTGACCGGTTCACTGGTGTGTTAGATGAACTAGCAACTCTGGGCAAAAAGTATGAGAACAAAGAGGTAGTTATGAAGGCTTTGAGATCTCTTCCAAGTGCCTGGGATATAAAGACAATGGTAATGAGGGAATCAAAGAGCCTACGTAAGATGAAACTATACGATGTATTCGTAGATCTAAAGGCATACGAGTTCGAAATGAAATCTAGAACCGAAGAGGAAGTCTCGGCCTCAACATCAACCAAAGCACTAATCACATCTACAGAACCGACTGTACCTGCTCCTGTACCTACACCTGCACCGATACCGGCTCCTGCACCTGCACCTATCAGAACAGCCGAACAGTTTACTGAGGACGCCATGGCCATGCTCGCACAGAAGTTTGGGAGGTTCATGAAAAGGAGCCAACCGACAAACAACTACTATGGTGACAAATCCAATATAAGATGCTACAACTGTAACTGTTTGGGACACTTTAAGTGGGAATGCAGGAAACCAAGAAGGGATACCCAGAAACCGAACTATCAAAATGACAGAAACAATTATCAACAAACCGGTGAAGGAAGTGAGGTACCGAAAGCACTGATAGCCGACGATGGAGGAAGTTTGTGGGCTCGCAGTGACAGCGACGATGAACTCACGTGCCTCATGGCCAATGAGGAACAGGTATTTGACTCTCCCTATGATGAATTTACTAAAGATGAGTTATATGAAGCATTGAATGACATGGTAGAAGAATATAAGAACCTACTGACCATGCTACCTAAACATCTCAACATCAAGCCCGATCCCATAGTACCTATTCCAATAGAACCAGAGGTACCTATCATCACCGAACCGGAAGTCATACAACCTGATGATACCTACACTCTAGAAACCGAGTTAGATCTTAAAATCGAACAACATAGTGAACCGACTAGAGAACTAACCGAGGAAGAAAATGCCCGATTTCAATATACGATGGCCGCCTATAAAAGATCTAGCGATATAGTAAAGGATATGAATAAACACTATAGGCATCCCCGTTGTAAGCGTGGTCTAGGATACACAGGGAATAGCTCCAAAGACCGAAAACCCATAGAGAAAGCAAGGCTTACAAAAGGAAACCTTCCCTTTATAAAATTTCTTAAGAGCACCTGGACAGCCGAAGAAGAGGAAACCGCATATTATAGGGAAGAGAAGCTAAAATACGATTATGTTGGCCCAACCGATTCATGGCTTGACCTTGAGAAAAGAAAGGCCGAAATTCTCAAATATAAGAAAGACTTCCCTGAACCGCGTAGGTCAAACCATAGATCATCGAACCAAAGACCGCCACCATTTAGGACATCTGAAGGAAAACCGAAATACACGAGATCGAGTGCCAAAAGGACAGTTAAAACCCTAGCAAAGAAAACTGTCCGGTTCATCAAGGTTTGGATACCTAAGGGACTAATCGCATGTGGACCCAAGTAAATGTGGGTACCAAACAGTTGTAAATATGTACATTTTGCAGGATCCAAAGAAACGGCTAGGAAACTCAGAATGGTTCTTGGACAGCGGTTGCTCCAGGCACATGACCGGAAATAGCAATTTGCTAATCGACATCAGATCAGTAACCGGTGCTCTAATTACCTTCGGTGACAACTCAAAGGGTAAAACTGTGGGCAAGGGTAAGATTGTCCATGGTAACCTAACTATTGATAATGTACTTTTAGTTGAAAACCTACGTTTTAACCTACTTAGCATTAGTCAGATGTGTGATGCTGGATACACGGTAGAATTTCTTAAACATGCATGCTTAGTTAAGAACTCTCAAGGTATTGTACTACTAACCGGAAATAGGATAGGCAACATCTATAAGGTAGATTGGAAAACAAGAATAGAATATCCTATATGCATGATAGCTAAGACTGATCAAACCTGGCTATGGCATAAAAGACTAAACCATCTAAACATGAAAACCTTAAACTACATTCGTGGCAAAAAGCTAGTTAAAGGTATTCCTGATATAGTATTTAACCAGGATAAGGTCTGTTCAGCATGCCAGATGGGTAAACAAACTAGGTCATCTTTTAAAAGTAATGGAAATATTCAATCAAGCCGATGTCTAGATCTTCTTCACATGGATTTATTTGGACCGATTCAGGTCATTAGCCTAGGCGGTATGCTTTACACCATGGTAGTTATTGATGATTATTCTAGATATACATGGATGATATTTCTACCATCTAAACGTGAAACTGTATCAAACCTGATCACACTTCTCAAGCGGTTGCAAAATGAAAAATCAACTCGCATCAACAGCATTCGAAGTGATCGAGGTACCGAATTTACTAATAGTACATTAACTGCATATCTTGATGAATCCGGCATTAGACACGAGTTGTCTAGCGCTAGGACTCCTCAACAAAATGGCCTGGCCGAGAGAAGAAACCGGACTCTCAAGGAAGCCGCACGGTCCATGATAGCCGACTCCGGCATTGCTTAGAAATTTTGGGCTGAGGCTATCAACACTGCATGCCATACACAAAACCGGTCTTTAATAAACAGATTTCACAACAAAACACCATATGAGGTTTATTTTAACAGAGTTCCTAAACTCAAGTACCTCAGGATTTTTGGTTGTAAATGTTATATTCATATAAATGGTAAAACCCAACTCACCGCTTTTGATGCAAAGACCGATACCGGCATTATGCTAGGATACTCGTCAGTAAGTAAAGCATATAGAGTATATAATAATAGAACTGCAACCATGGAGGAAACAATTCACGTTGTTTTCGATGAATCGGTTGAAAGCAATACTACTTCATGCTTTGATCTACACAACAGATTGGAAAATAACGACATTCATTCTGATAGCGAAGATGAGACTCCGGTCTTCAGGCGGTTTGTCCATGACCTAATGGGTAATATTGATACCCAGCCGGATCAAGCTGTTCCACAACAGGAAGCTGACACTTCGGTCCAATCCGAGGAAGTCGGTCGGTCTGACAATCTCGGTCAACCTACCGACATGTCTAGCCTTGGTCAAGTTACCGGTAATTTGGTAGACACCCCTGAACTGAATCTCAGAAGAAATAGTAAACATCCTCCTGAGCAAATTATAGGTGACCCTTCAGAACCTGTTCGAACTAGGAGTCAACTTCTGAAAGGATATTTTAACTCAGCTTTCATATCCCAGATTGAACCGAAAAGAATAGATGAAGCATTGTCAGATCCGGATTGGATCTTGGGAATGCAAGAAGAGCTAAACCAGTTCGAGAGTAGTAAAGTCTGGTACTTAGTTCCCAGACCGAAAGATCAATCGGTCATAGGAACAAGATGGGTATTCAGAAACAAACTCAATGAGGACGGTTTGGTCACGAGGAACAAAGCCAGATTAGTGGCTCAAGGTTACAAACAGGAAGAAGGCATTGACTTTGAAGAGTCATTTGCTCCTGTAGCCAGGATTGAAGCCATTAGGATTTTTCTTGCATTTGCTGCTTTCAAAAACTTCAAAGTTTTTCAAATGGATGTTAAAAGTGCATTTCTGAACGGTGATCTACGTGAAGAAGTGTACGTTGAACAGCCACCCGGTTTCAAAAATGCTGCATTTCCAAACCATGTATACCGGCTGAACAAAGCTTTATACGGTCTAAAGCAAGCACCTAGGGCCTGGTATGATACGCTAACCGCATTTTTATTAGAGCATGATTTCACCATCGGTTCGGTGGATAAAACCTTGTTTAAGTTTGAAAAGAAGGAACATATCCTACTTGTTCAAATTTATGTAGATGATATTATTTTCGGTTCCACCGATCCAAAGCTTTGTGACAAGTTCTCAAAAATGATGACTGACAAATTTGAAATGAGTATGATGGGAGAATTAAGTTTCTTCCTAGGTCTTCAGGTTAAACAACTCAAGGAAGGAACATTCATCAGTCAACCTAAATATACCAAGGAGCTTCTGAAGAAATTCGGTATGGACACATGCTCCTCGGCGGCCACTCCAATGAGTTCATCCATTAAACTGGACAGAGATGATGAAGGCCAATCAGTAGATCAGATTGCATACCGGGGCATGATCGGCTCCCTATTGTATCTAACAGCAAGTAGACCGGACATCCTGTTTGCAGTTGGTGTGTGTGGGAGATTCCAAGCAAATCCAAAGCAATCTCATTACACAGCCGCAAAGAGGATACTGAAGTATCTAAAGGGCACACCTGATGTCGGTCTGTGGTACCCAAAAGACTCATCCTTTAATCTGACAAGCTATTCAGACGCAGATTATGCAGGATGCAAGATCGACAGGAAAAGCACCAGTGGAACATGTCAGTTCCTAGGTGACCGACTGGTGTCATGGCACAACAAGAAACAGACATCGGTGGCTACATCAACCGCAGAGGCTGAATACTTGGCGGCCGGAAGCTGCTGCTCTCAACTCCTCTGGATCCAACAGCAGCTGAAGGACTTCGGTATCATAGCCGAAGAGTCACCGATCTTCTGTGACAACACAAGTGCCATTGCAATCACCTACAACCCGGTTCTCCACTCCAGAACCAAGCACATCGACATAAGGCATCATTTCATTCGGGAGCATGTCACGTTGAAGCATATCCGGCTGGAATACGTACCGACCGATCAACAAGTGGCCGATATCTTCACGAAACCGCTGCAGGAAGCTAAGTTTTCTCAATTTAGACTTACTCTCGGCTTAACCGATATTAGCCAAATCCTTCCAAAGGATAATTAAAAGGAAACCGGTTCAAGCAGACAAACCGGTAACTCTTCCTAAGATGTCGAACTTCGAATCTTCGGGGTATCTGTGGAGGAACCGCCCAGCATATCAGATAGAGTAAACCGACCGGCTACTTGGTGCATGCACCAAATAACCGCATCGGGATGAACAACTGATACCTGACCGGTTCGGAAGCAGGTTACCCTAGATTATTTGAATTTCAAACAGAAGAGGAATAGTTATCAGAGGTTAAAGATATCTGCTCTGCATCATTACCCTTTCAAAGTAACATGGTCGCGCCTAAAAAGACGTGAAGATCTTTTGATATCTTTCACAGTTCAGGCCTATGACCGACACCTAGACTGCAAACTTGCCTATTTCATGCAAAATCTATTATCCTGCAGTTAATACATGTCATCCCATTCAATGCCTGGACAATAGGATAGCCCCTAAACTAGTATTTAAGTGAAGCAAACGCTCACATTAACACTCACAAGTCACAAGAATATCCTCTCCCTCTAAGGCAACCTAATCATGTCTCAATTCCCAAACATCCTCCAAGTCGATTTTGAATCCTGCTGTGGTACCGAACACTATGAAGTGTATCGGATGATCAAACAACTGGAAGATACCGGTCTCCAGCACTTTCTGGATGACAGGCAAACAATATACCCTGAATCAGTCTTGGAATTTTTCTACAATGCCAGGGTATACCGGGGGACACCCCACTTTGATACCCATATCCAATCAAAGGTTGGGGGTATTCTCTTTGACTTCACCGAGCAGGACTTCTCTCGGTGCTTCGATCTGCCCAAACAAGGGCTAACAGACCTAAACCCTCCAGCCGATATTAAGGCTGAGGTCTCTCTCTCCCTTGCCCGGTCGGACGAGCCTGTTGATGATCATGGCTCCAAACCTCTCTTGAGGGCTGAGTATCAGCTCCTCAATGATATAATAGGAAGGGGCATCTTTAGAAAAGATGTCACCAACACCTACTGCGTGGCGGCTTTCAACATGATGGCGGCCATCATCACCAGGATGCCGGTCAACTGGTCTAGGGTACTGTTTGACGTCCTTATTTGGATAATCGGCACCCGGTCAGTGGCCTTTGTTCCCCAGATAAGTCGACTTTTTGAGGAACTTGGAGTTCCAACCTGTCCCGGCGAAGGTTTGAACCATGGTCAGGTGTTCACCAGAGAAGTAATCGACTCATTCTACGATCGGTTTGAAAGAGAATGGAGGAGGAGAAACTTCAATTCCCCTCGTGATGCTAATTCCCGCGCTCGCTAAGTCACTCCTTCTTACATCCGGTCGTTTTGCAGCATGTACCGGATGTATCATTAACCAACTCAAATTTGATCATATCGGCTTCATCCATGTCTTCTTCGGTTTTATTTGTGCTTTTCTTGACTTCATCATTTATGTATGTCATTTCCGGCATTATCTATACCATTTTCGGTTTCTATCTAATCAATATCGGTTATGTGTTAAATGCATTTAATGAGATAATCCCAATTAATGAGATAACTCCCAACCACCCGCACATTTAATTTCCAACTAATCTGGTCACTTCCCAACTAACATTTACCTCGAGCCTTGCAATCTGCCGCTTCCCCATGCATCTTGAAAAGGGAAAGATTCTCTTCCTTAATAAAACAAAACTGACCATCAATGCACAGATTTTCCCTCCAAAACCGATCCTATATAAGGAGCCAATCTCCTTTCATTTTATCACATCCAAAAGTACAAAACACTTGTATTCATCTTGAACTTCTCTTGAATCTCTCTCTCAACACTATAATCATGCCAAGCCGATCTTTGGGAAATTTCCTAAGCGTCGATTTCAACTCATGTATGGCAGAATGGGACTATGACCACCCAAAGAAAAACATGTTTGAATGTCTTATTGATACCGGGCTTCAACCCTTCCTCGAAGAATCCGGTCCTATTCTGATTGAGGATGTCAAGGCATTCTTCAGAAGTGCCTGCATTAGGGGTGACTACATTGTCTCTACGGTAAGGGACCACACCTTCTGGCTTGATGAAGCCGAATTTGCCACCCTTTTCAATCTGCCCAAAGAAGGGTTCTCTAATTTCCCGACTATGGAGGGACTTGATGCATTCTACTATGGATTGCTCTGCTCTGCAACCCTTGACCCAGTGGAAACCTATGGGTTAAAAACCCGCCTCTGTCGTAATGCTCAACTCCTTCTTGAGATTGTCACTCGGTCCATTCTGTGTCAATCCCCAAATCAACGGTATTCACAGAACACCTATAACATCATGACTCATATCTACCACAAAACGCCTATCAATTGGTCGGCGGTCCTCTTTCAAAACTTGAAGAACATGGTGCTGACCAAGAGAGGTCTCGGTTATGCACCTCACATCAGCAAGTTGATTCTCAAGTACCGGCCAGAGTTTGGACCGGGTACACCGGCTTCCCACTCCAACATTTTTGATGCCGATGCGGTGGAAGAGAAGTTTTCCAGAATGGTGCTTACTTTTTAAGTGCTTATCTTTCGTATCATTCTATCAGTTTTCTCTATGTACTCTTTCGTATCGGTCTCTTGAATAAAATATCGTTTTAGTTTCAATGACCGCTTCTCTTTACCCTTTGCGCATTTATCTAAGTAACCGAAAATAACCTCGTTCTTATCCGGTTTCATAAAATCTGATTAAAACTGTTAATCAAAATGTCTGATTAGACTTAGAAACCGATCATACATTCGGTCTCAAAGTAAAATGCGTCATCCATGACATAGGCTAAGGGTTTTGGAGGGAAATCTCCCGCTCAAAGTTACCGCCCACCTTTTCACACTTAACCGCCCATAGCTTAAGCGTCCTTTCATTTTGGAGGGAAAACTCCCGCCCATTAATGATGGGACGGTTGGGCTTCCAAACCGTGCCTATAAAAGGGGGCCTTCGGTCATATTTTTCATTCTCACGCGAATTCACTTTCTCTCTCTAAGCTTCCTAAACTCTCTGAAGCCGATTTCTCTCATTCTCAAACTCTTCAACATGGGTCGTGATTCGGCGTTGTTCAAACTCTATTCTCAAGTAGACTTCGAGGAGATTCGGCAGAATGGGACAACCGAAGCAAAGGAAGTTATTGACCTGCTGATTAAAACCGGTCTGGGATATTTCCTAGACGGTCCTCACGTAATTTACAAAGATGCGGTCGAAGAATTCTTCAACACCGCGATAATCTCCTACGACAGGATCATCGCAACGGTTTGCGGTTCCCAAATCGAGATCACCGAAGCATTGGTGGCCGAGAGCTTGCATCTCCCAACTACCGGCCAGGATGCAACGGCAGAAATAGACGATGATACCTTTGAGACGGCTTGCCACGCCTTATCGGCAACCAATGAGCCGATCACCACATCCGGAAGTAAACAAATGCTGAAACCGGAATATATCCCGGCGTGTGACGTTTTCGCCAGGGCGATACTGGCAAGGGGAAGAAACTTCAGCAATCTCACCAAGGACAAAATCAAAATGATTATCGGTCTGTTGGAAGGAAAAGAGGTCAACTGGACAAGATCAGTGTTCGGTAACCTCATGGACATGGTGAAACCGGATTCAACCCGGTCGTGGGGATATGCTGTGCAACTCGGTAAGATCTTCCTCCACTTGAAGCTCAACGTCGGTCCCGGTGTTGAGTTATTAAAACGTTGCCTCATTAGATCGAGGCAATTTCTTACAAGAACGCAGACGGCCTCCAGTTCCACAGGTGGCCGAAAGAAGAAAGCCGCAAATAAAGATGCCCCGGCAAAAGCAAAGACCGGAGGAAAGAAGAAAGAAAAGATAACTTTCGTAGACCCACCACAACAAACAGAGGATGAGGAGTGGGCCCCTGAGGAAACCGACCCGGGGAGGACCGAAGATGGAACGGTCCATGACGACGATCATTCGGCTCGGAGTCCGAACGATGCCGAACAAAGCGCTAATCCTGAAACCACCGAGGGTGAAGAAGGGGGTGATATAGGAGCCAATGATGAAGGCCACGACAGGGAAGAGGCCGACGAAGCCGAGGCCGAAAGACTAGCCCAGAATATCTTTCACGGCATCAACAAGCGAGACGAGGACGTTATAGACTTATATTTGGAGTGGCATGAGCACCGGTTCAGTACAAAGTATAAAGATATCCTACCGAACTTCCCGCAACAGGATTGCATCGCCAGATTGGAGGAAGTAGAGGACATGATCTTACGCCTCACAAAATCCAATACAATTCAGGAGGTACAATGCCGAACTTGTTTCCTGATACCGAGAAGCCATCTTCGGAAACTAAGAAGGCGAATCCGGAAAATTACGGAAGAATATAACGAGGGCGGATCGGTGTGCACCATAGCGCCGCGAGTATTAACAAAGCTTGAAAAAGGCAAACTGGAAATACGTCAAGAGATAGAGCGGCTAGAAGCAATATGCAATCAAAAACAAGTTCCGGTATATACCGCTCCGGTTATCGAAGAATTTCCAGTTGACTATCCAACACCTCCAAGGGAAGTTGAGGAACCGATATTGGAAGATGAGGAACCGATACCGACATTGGGAGTTGAGGTTCCAAACTTGGATGTTGAAGTACCGATCTTGGAAATTGCGGTAACAAACTTGGAGGATGCGACAACATTAGAACCTCCAAATAAAGAGGATGCACCGTTGAATCTCGATGAAAGAGCCGATCCAGATCCCACCGAGCAATCAACTCCTCCTCCACCACCGGAAGCCACCGCCTCGGATCCTACTAAAGAATGGGCTTCTAAAGAATGGATTGAGGACCGACTTCAAAAGTTTGAAGCATCAGTTTCGGAGCGGGTTGAGGACCGACTTCAGCAGCTTGACGCATCCATAGTAGAGCGGATCGATGACCGCGTTCAAGAACACGACGTGTCCAAGCTTCAACCGTTCAAGGATAAATGCAACACCATATTTGATTCGGCCCTGAAGTTCACCGATGTGACAAAGCAGCTTCTGGATCAACATCAAGCACGCCTAGCAGAACTCAGCACCGGACTGTGGGAAGAGGCCGGTGAGCGCGAAAAATGGGCTCAGCGAACCACAACTCTGGAAAGTATGACCTCGGACTTAAAGAAGGACTTTGAACAAGTCGACACGACAATGAACCGGGTCTCAGAACTCGAAAAATCGAACGAGAGTCTCGTGTCCGAAGTAAAGGCACTTACTGCACAGATGACCGAAATCCTAAAAGCTAAGGAGAATGCGGACGCCGCGGCTATAGAGGCTGATGCTCAGGTTGCTAAAAGGGTCCAGGATGCGCTGGACGCCGAAGCTAGCAAAGACAAAGAGGCGCCGCGATCGTCTCAACTGACCGAAGCAGAATTGGAAGCCGAAAGAATAAGAAGAGCCGAGATCTTATATCCAGGGTATGCTGAAAAAGTGGCCAGTCAGGCTGCGGAGGATGCCGCACGATTGGAAGAGCAAAAACGGAACCTGGCCGAATTTGCAAAGGCAAACGAGAAGAAGAAGAAGGCGGCCGCCTCCGCTTCAGCACCGACAAAAAGAAAGAGGCCGGCTCCTAAGAAAGTTCAGATTGCCGAGATGTTCAATGAAATCTCTGAACCGATTACTGCGGGTACTTCCCAGCAAGCCGACCCAGTCGAAGACGAAGTCGAAGAACAGCTGCGGTCCCGGTCCAAAAGACAAAGACCCTCCCAGGAGACCAGGCAACCGATACCGAAGAAAAAGAAGAGTGCCTATGAATTCACAGACTCTGAACAGGGACTATCCTTCCTTTTCTTATTTGCCTTAGTTTTTATGCTTTGTCTTTTCCGGTCATCTATAAATATATATGAAGTTATTTTTGAATCCGGCCTTATTTTGCATCTCTACTTAGTTTTGATAATTTTAAATAAAATAATCAAAAAGGGAGAAATTGTTAGATAAAAGATAAAGACTCTTCCAAAACTCCACCCTCAAAATTTTTCAAAAATTCTCTACGTCTTTTTCAAAAATCGGCCAAACAAAACAACCGGCCTACGGTTGCAAACTTACATGATTGTGATAATTTTAAATAAAATAATCAAAAAGGGAGAAATTGTTAGATAAATTCATACCGGTTCAAATAAACCTAACTTAAACAAACTTCCCATGCAGGAACAAGGAACCAGACCGGATGAACAAAAGAACTGACTGAAGAAACCTAACCGGTCAAGTCACCATACCGATCAAAAGCATTCTTAACGTGACCGCACAAAGGATCGGCCAAACCTCAAAACCGGAACTATCAAACAACCGATCATCCACAAGACAAGAATAACCGAAAGAAGTCCGATTACTTCACTACCAAAAGATATTCGGCCAAGTCAAGTGGCCGACTAGTACAAGAAGACATTTCAGGTATCTATTGAGAATGATACCAAAGGAACAGACTGAATACTTCCATATCCATGCAAGTCTGAGGAAAGACTGTAGGCTGCAGAAAAACCGTACTACCGAATCCTTCTACTTCGGGATAAGCCAGAAAGGAAATCTTCAAAGTACAGACAACTGTCCAAACAGACAGTGCCTACATTGAGTAAAAGACAAACCCAACAGTTTTGCCTTACAGACCGGCAGGTCTGAAACAGGATACCAGGTCTGAGATTGACCGTCAGGTCTGAGGAGACGACCGGCAGGTCTGAGACACTGAATCACTGCACCTCTGATCAACCAATCGGATTCAAGGCAGTGAAATATGACCGTTGGCATATTTCACCTATAAAAGGAGGCAGTTGCAGAAGAGTAAATGCGGGACAAATATTGGGACATCAAGGGATATCTAGTGATATACATTGGGATAACGAAAGCTAAGAGCATTTACTACAAGTGATAACAGTGTGCTAGTCTAGAAAGCCTAAGTGTTGAAAGCTAAAGTGTGTTCTATAATTTCGGTGTGAATTGTAAGAGTATTATCGAGCAGGAAATAAGTCTCGATCGGATTGTACTTGTATTCCTTAGTGAATATCCTTCTCGCGGTTTCGAGAGGAAGGGGTGACGTAGGAGTTTTATCTCTGAACATCCATAAAATCTGTTGTGTTATTTACTTTCTGCCGGCTTCACTACATAACCGACTAACTTAACCATACCGCTCCAAACCGACTCCATACTAACCATACCGAATATCCAGATTACCGAAACCGACCCACCATCTCCAAATCTTCATCATCCGAAACCGACCGTGCCTATCATACAAGCGTACCGCTTCAACCTGAAAGCAAACCTCTTCCGCGCTTGAACCTAGTTCAAGGGTTTGTGACAGGTTGTGTAGTATTGAAACCCCGGTGTTAATCTCTAACCGGATTAATCACCACCCTACGAGTGAGAACCGCTAACCGGTCCAACCCCCGGTCCACCAGCGGCGACCTAGATCCTAACAGGAAGCAATACTGGTAGCAAAAGCTTCTATTAAACCAAACCTAAGAGAAGAAGAGAAACTAGAAGCTGACACATTTGTAAAAGAGAGGGTGGAGGAAATCGAAAAAGTTGATTCAATAGCAGGTATTATTGAAACTGAGGATACATAATGAAAGTAAAATGAAGGGTTAGAGGCTGCTGAAAATAGTGAAGCTAGATGAGGAGTAGATGATCCAAACAAAATTGTAGAAGCACCTAAACCTAAAGAAACCCAAAACAATGATGGTGTAGAAATCGAAGCTGAAGAAGGTGTCCTATCCAGAGTAGAAGCATATGAAGATCTAAGCATTGTCGAGGTCACAAATGATCCGAAAGTAGAAGCACCAAAATTAGACGACGATGCACCGATTTCCATCCCAAAAAGAAGTTGACAAAGAACTACCGACGGTTGATCCAATTTGTTAGGATTAGTATTGACAATAGAGACGGGGTCTGATTATAGTTAACAACTTTCAAACTTCGATTCAATGTTAATCCTGTGATGGATTAAGATCTTTTTATATTCTTCACAAATCTTCACAAACTCTTGAACAAGTTCAAGTGCGGAACAGTTTGTTAGATTTAAAGCGTCAAACAAGCGAATGCAATGGACGGAAAGAAAACAACACAAGTAGTTTTTATGGATGTTCGGATATAAAAACTCCTACATTAACCCTTCTTCCTCAACACAAATGATATTCACTAGAAGACTTTGATTTGTATAGAGCCTACACAAACCCAGTCAAAAACCCAGGACTTAATTGACCGTCTGTTCTGAACTCCTAGCACACACACTGTTGAATAAAACACTCTCTGTTCAACTTACAACACACTATTAATGACTAGCAGATAGTCCAGTAAACTATCTCTCAGCTTCACGTAGTGAATTACATAATACACTTGAGAATAAAATAGCTAGAGAGAGAGAGAGTAAGTTGATTCAAGAAATCAAGCTTCTAGAAATCTGGTGATTCCAAAAGAGAGAGAGAGAGAGAGCTTCATCTATATTGGCGACAGGTTCGTCCGTTGTCATTGGGTAACTATTTATACTTGAAGTACACCAACAGACAATTCTTCTTAATGGACACGTGTCCTCTTTCTGTTGGATGTACTATCTATGATGTGTTGGGTAGTACAACAAAAATATATTCTTGAGATCGTGGTAGTACAGTGCTGGGAATTTGAATAACAGCGTACATTGTAGTCATTCATTTATTGAGATATAGGCAATGGTTGAATCATCTTCTACCAGTTGTCTAGACGTCATCTACTTATACGTCATCTACTTAGACGCCCAACCTTCAAACGGCTCGCAGACCTCTTCAGATGGCTCACACCTTTTCAAACGGCTCATGCACGACGACTCGCACCTCTTCAGACAGGGACGTCTACTCATACACCTTTGACTTTGAAACGTGTCTTCTTGCGCACCTTTTACTTTGAATTGTACATCTACACCACTTAAGATGTTGATATCTAAGTATATATTTATATAATTGATATGACTATCAATTATATATATATATATATATGTTTAGTTTTATCCATTCATTATAAAACCATTTCATCGATTATAAATCATAAAAATCAAGTATGTTAATTATCCTAAATCAATTAAGACCTTAATATAACAATTTCTTCCTTTTTGATTATTTAAGCTAAATTATCAAAACCAGGTGAGTTCATGATTTAAACACAATTCAACAATTTCTCCCTTTTTGATTATTTAAACTAAATTATCAAAATTAGGTGAGTTCAAAATTTAAACACAATTCAACACAAATCCTAATGAAGGTGTGAAGATTATGGAAGTCGTTGTGCTGGTTAATCTACACCTGAAAGGACCAGAGGCACCAATTGCACTAAATCCAAAGGAAGAAGTGGAAGTGTCTGAAGCCGAGTCACCAATTGTTCCAAATCCGATGGCACTTGTGGAAGCGGATGATGTTAAGGCCCATTTCATCCAAATCCAAAGGTGTTAAGGGAAGCGGACGAGGCAAAGGAGATTAGTGAAGAGAAGGAGGAAAAAGAGGAAATCAAGAGAGGTGAAGGGTGGTCCGACAAGAGATGATGAATTCGAGGCTAAGAGCAAGAAAACAATAGATGTAGTTGTGGAACTACTATGAATGCTATTGGAACTACAATGGTGGCGACTGCGCCTACAAAAAGGATGAGGTAAAGAAGACAAAGAAGAAGCAAAAAGAAAGATTCAAAACGATAACCATGAATGAGAAGAGATCTGTATGAGATATTAATGGATGGAAATAGGTAGAAGGGGTTCACTCAAAGCAATGCTAACTGTTGAAAAACAGGATATGAATCTAAGACAAATCAGAATAAAGAAGAGATGAATATAAAACTAAGAAAGTACGATAAATAACACACGATTTACGTGGAAATATAAAATGGGAAAACCACGGGCAGAGGAAGAAAAATTCAATATGTTTAAAGTGGAAGATTATAACTTAGAAAGAGAAGAATAATTATGGAAAATATTTTGAATGCTGTAAATAAAACTCTAACTAAGACCATATATTTATAAGTTACATAATTAGGTCTAGTGGGCCCAATATCAAACAGTTATGATTTTATATTATATTATATTACATAATATAATATAATATTATATTATATTATTATATCGCGAGCCCAGGCCCAAGGCCCGATCAAAACTCATCTGGGTCATCATAATCTAAAAATCTCCACCTTGATACGGATCCAGTATGTCTAAAGAAAAATTGATCTTCAAAATATAGACAATAACCATAGCAGTCTCCACCTCTTCCAAAAACCCTATGGTTTTCAACAACCAAGACCAACTAAGTTCGAGCAATGCTCAAACTTAACAATAGGGAGCGTCTGCGCCATCATATCAATAATATTATCAACAATACTAATTTTTCTCACATCAATATCACCACGAGAAATAACATCACGTAGGATATCGCACACCAATGCGCTTCGTCAGAAAAATATTATTTTGACTATCACAAAAGACTATCGTTATATGTAAATCCTTCTTGAATTCCCCGAATAGGCCTTTTAGCCAAATATCAACTTTACAAACTTCTATAATGGTCATGTATTCTACTTCAGTAATAGACAACACAATTGAACTCTGTAAAGTAACTTCCCAATAAATCGCAAAACTGCCAATACAAAAAACAAAATTTCTAAGCGACCTTTTGTTGAAATCGTTAGCATAATCAGAGTTGACATAACTAAAAACTCCATCTCTAGTAATTCCAAACTGTAAGTGAATGTCCGTTTAACTTCTTAAATAACATAAGGTCCACCAAACTACTCTCCAATGCTCTTTACCTGGACTTACCAAATATATACTAATTGCACTTACTGAATATGTCAAATTTGATTGAGTATAAACCATTACATACATAAGTGAACTAATTACAATAAAATATGACGCTCATAAAAAATATTCGATATCCTCATCAAACATAGTTGGAGAGAGTTTACATTGAGTTATAAATAGAGAACTCGCAGGACTAACATAAAAATTGTTGAACAGATAAAGGATTTTGAAGTTGACGCAACTATTAAAATCACTTCTCTTGAAATAATGAGTGGTCATAAAAGAGTCAAAACATTTATACCACCACCTTGGCGATTGCTTTAAACTATAAAGGATTTTTTTCTAATAACAAATACAATCATTTTTTTTAAGACTGTAAATCCTTTAGGTTGATGTATATAGATGTCTTCATCTAAAACTCCATGTAGAAACACGGTCTTCACATCTCGCTTCTCAAGCTCCAAAATATGCATCGCCATGATGTCAAGTAATACTGAATCAAAATATATTTCACAACCAAAGAAAACACGTTAGTAAAATTAAGCCTTGGAATTTGACTATAACCTTCCTCATCGAATCTTTGAGGATGTCTAATTTCAGATATGGGCTTATCTGCAACAATATTATATTGTAGTGCAAGCGGCGAAGTATTTGATAACTCTAGTGTAGTTAACGATAGTGTTGTAGGTTCAAATTATGATCTGCTCTCAAACTCCACCTACTTGCTATATTCTTGCTGAATTTATCTCGAAAATATATAGAGGATGTAGAATGTAACATAGGTATAACATCAAAGGTAAAATCTCGATTAATTATTACTTTTCTAGTTTTTGGACACTATAGCTTGTACCCCTTTATACCAGATTTATAACCGATGAAAATACACTTCACAGACTGAGCTCCCAATTTTCTTTGATAAACATGAGCATATACCGAACAACCAAAAATTCTCAAATCATAATAACTAGAAGGAATAACATACCATACTTCTTGTGGAGTCTAATTATTAATTGCAGTTGTCGGAGAACGGTTGACGAAGAAACATGTTAAAACTACAACTTCGGCCCAAAAACACTTTGATAAATCAACATTATGGAGCATACGACTCACCTTCTCCATTAAATTTCTATTTATCCTCTCTGCCATACCATTCTGTTGTAGATTCTTAAGCACTGTGTGGTGCCTTACGATTTCCTCAGTTATGCATAAAGAATTAAATTCTTCATAACAGAACACCAAACCATTATCAGTACGCAAATATTTTATTAGTCTTCCACTCCTTAAACTTAGAACATAACACTCTTTTTCTTCAAGAAGAAAACCCAAAATTTTCTAGAGAAATCGACGATAATTGTCAACACATAATAAGCACCTCCCATAAAAGGCACCCTAGACGGTCCCCAAAGATTAGAGTGAATATAATCAAGTGTTCCTTCAGTATTGTGGATGCCTTTACAGAATTTGATTATTTTCTACTTGTCGATGACACAATGCTCACAAAACTTTAATTTAATAATAATCTTTCCATCAAGAAATCCTTACTTGCTCAATTCGGTCATGTCAATCTCACTTATATGACCAAGTCGCATGTGCCACAACTTTGTGACATCATCATCAGATAATGAGGAGGTAGCAACAACAACATCGCCTACAACTGTGGAGTTTTTAAGAACATATAACATGTCGAGTTTTCTTTCATCTTTCATCACAACAAGAACACATCTACTAACCTTCATAACTCCACCTTCAACAGTATACTTGTAACCTTTTGAATCGAGGGTACTAAGATAAATAAGATTTCTCTTCAAATTAGGAACATGCCGCACATCATCAAGTGTTCGAACAACTCCATCAAACATCTTGATTTTTATTGTTTTTATACCCAAAACCTTGCATGATGAATTGTCTCCCATTAACACAATACCTTTGGAAACTATATCATATGTTGAAAACCAGTCCCGATTGGGACACATATGATACGTACATCCAGAATCGAGTATCCAATCATCTTGCGACCTTGCATTATAAACAGAAGCCATGAGGAGTTCACTATCTTCGGCATCAGCAATACTGGTTTCGCCACAAATTTCTGTCTATTTATCAGTCAGAATATAATCATCTTCCTTAACTTTATTTTGTAGCTTCCAACAATCATATTTTATGTGGCCTCCTTTCTTGCAGTACTTGAAGTATTCCAAAGTTTTCTAGAATTTGATCCATTTGTTTGATAACATTTTGAACCATTTTCTTGGATCCTTCCTCAAGCAGTAAGACCCTCTGCTGAACCATCAGAATGAATAACAAGACGTGTCATCTTCTCCTTAGATAATAATGCATCATAAACATCTGTAGTAGTGACAACATCACGACTAAATATAATAGTATCTCGAAACGTGATATAAGATGGGGTAGCGAATACAACAAAATTAAAGATAGATTTTCATCGTTATACTTGACTTCTAAGGCTTCCAAATCAGTAACAGTTTCTTTAAATGTCGATATATGCTCTTGTAGAGACGTACCTTCTAACATACGATGGAAATATAATCGCTGCTTCAGATGTAACTTACTAGTAAAACTTTTTTTCATACATAGTTGTTCCAGCTTCAGCCATAACCCAACAACACTCGTCTCCTTCAGAACATCTTGCAGAATATTGTTTAATAAATGCAGATGTATATGAGACAATGCCTTACGATCCTTCCTCATTTTCTCTTCTATAGTCCACGAACTGGGCATCTTATCAAACCCTAGTAGAGTTTCGTCCAAATCCATCTGAGTGAACAAACCTCGTATCTTTATCTACCATAAAGAAAATCTGGTGTTGTGATCCAATAATGGAATGTCGTACTTCATACTTGAATTCTCTAAAATAGATATAGTCTTAGAATAAAAAAAGCTCAAGGTTCTGATACCAATTGATGAAAAATAGGATATGATCCTGAGACTAATTAGAATAAAGAAGAGATGAATATAAACTAAGAAAGTACGATAAATAACATAAGATTTACGTGGAAACCCAAAACGGGAAAAACCACGGGAAGAGGAAGAAAACTTCACTATGGTTAAAGTAGAAGATTACAACTTAGAAAGAGAAGAATAATTATGGCAAATATTTTGAATGTTGTAAATAAAAATCTAACTAAGACCATATATATATATATTTTTTTTTAGAACGAAAACCATATATTTATAGGTCACGTAATTGGGCTTAATAGGCCCAATATCAAACATTTCAGATTTTATATTATATTATATTATATTACATAATATAATATAATATAATATAATATAATAGTATATTATTATATTGTGAGCCTAGGCTCAGGCCCCGATCAAAACTCATCTGGATCACCATAATCTAACACTAAGATCAACAAGGAGATTGGTGGGAGTATTAGTATTTTGATGGGTCGTTTACAAGGACTAATGTTGAATTAGAGGAAGGAAAATCGATAGTGCAGAAATGAAGAGAGGTAGTAGAGCTTTATTCCAGTCATTCATCTATGGCTAATTAGTTTAATGCACACGTAGTTGCAATTTAAATATGCAGTTATTACCCGAGAGTTCAAAATAAATTACGAAATAAGTCATTAGATCTGCAATAAACATTGCATTGGCCTTCAAAATATATTATTGCCATAAATATTACAGTTCAACGCTAAATATAATTTAATGCATACGTAGTTTCTATTTAAAAATGCAGTTGTTACCCGAGAGTTCAAAATAAATTACAAAAAATGTCATTGAATCTGTAATAAATATTATATTGGCATTCTCAATATGTTATTACCGTAAATATTGCAGTTCAACGCTAAATTAAGATTAAGTCATAAGTAGTTTCTATTTAAATATGTAGTTGTTACTTTTGAGTTCAAAATAAAATAAAAAAAATGACATTAGATCTGCAATAAATACTTCATTGGCCTTCTAAATATGTTATTGCTGTAAATATTACAATTCAACGCTAAATTAAGATTAATAAGTATATAGTTGCAAGACCCTTTAGTTCAAAACTATTTCACAATAAGTATTGTGTAATGCAAACATAGTTGTAGTTATCTTCGGTCAAAAAATTTTAATATGCCGCATAAATAAATTTTTGCGCCAAATTACTCTGCCCAAACATCAAGGACTAGAAAAAATTTATATTTCCCTCCTTTCCTTCTCTCTCTCTCACCGACTCAAGCCTCTCAACCCCAAACCCTACCCCCGAATATCATTTCCCTCAACCTTAAATCCTACCTGACTCACACATCCCTCAACCCAAAATCCTACTCTGGACTATCGCTGATTCCATAATGCTCGCCGACATTTCCACAACTGAGCCACAACCTCGTTGCAACCTCGTCGATTCTTTCTCGTCGGAACCTCACCAAAAATCAATTCTTCTTCATAGAGGTATATAAGTATTATGGTAGATTTGTCATTAGTGTTTGTTTTAAGGTTTATAATATATGTTTCAATATATGTTATCAATATTATACTTCACCGAAAATCGGTTTAGGATTATTCAAGTTCTCAATATTTGTTTTCAATATTCGACAGTACTTCTAACTTGGTCTTTCCTCGACTTGATTTGATCTTGGACCTAGCTAATTATGATGCCCTTGTCTATTAGGGTTCTGCTATTATTTATCTTGTTATGAATCATGCATGTTGAAATATGTTGTTCAATACAGTCTAATTTTTAGCCTTTGACCAAATCTATCAATGGGTCACATGCTTTCAAGCCTTTTGTCGTTAAAAGAATTGTGTAAGACATGGATATGAACAATAATGACATTAATGATCCCATTCCATATCAATTGCCGCCAAATCTCACTGGCCTGTAGTAAAGATAGTTGAATCATTATCCTTAATTGAAACCAACATTTACTTATGTTATTCAATTCAATGAAGAAGTCTTGCTTACGACAACATAACTGAAAATTATCCATATTCTATGAGAGTTATATTTTTTTAATCTTTCTAGACTTGGTAGCTTGTTACATATATTTCCTTGATAATGTTACTTTCTATTCTACTAATAGGGATTTTGTTTTAAAATAATAGTCCAAGTTTTGTATATTCTATTGAATCTTCTTAGTTGACAGGTATGTGTGTGCATCATGACAATAAATTATTAATTGGTTCTCTTAACACAAAAATTTAGGGGACAAAAACAGAGTAACATAGGACTGTATGGTCACAAGGGATTTTAGAGGACAAAAACACAATAACACAGAAAAATATCTTGAAGTTTTGGATGTTGGAAAAAGTCATAGTCCCTTAGTATTAGGACCAACACTGACTAGAAAATAATCGCTAATATGAAATCATTGTTATGATTGGATCTTAATAACTTGTCCAATATATAGGGTTCTTATGTGACTTGTGTGTTATTTCTATGTTTTAGCGACTTGTGTGCTCCTAATAGATATGAAGAATTTGTGTTCCCTTAATTGATTAAACAGAAGATGTTATTTCTATGTTTGTAGGTTTGTTTCATGAATTAGTCATATTTTTTCTATTAATAATTGGTAAGCTATTTGGTTTTGTATTTGATATTAGATGAACAGACAATCTCAAAGAAAGTGAGATCTAATTGAATTCGAATATACAAAATCAAATCAGGTATGATTTAGTTGATAAAGTTATAATTTGGTTAATAAAGTTATTTATGTCTTAACAAAGTTTGTTACTGGTTTTAGGATGTGGGTGAATATGAAATTGTTAATAGACGAACAACAAAGGCCAAAGAGGTTCCAAAGAAGAAATCATCATCTTCTAAACGTCCCAAAACGATAATATCCCAAAAGAAAAACAAGTATCTTCTAGACGAACAGGTCCAAAACAACCACCCCCAACAACTCTAAAAAAATGTCTCCTAAAAAAAATACCCTCAAACAACCAATACCCCCAAACAACCAACACAAATTACTTTCTCTCATAAACCCACAAACCAAAATAAGAATCCTAGTCCATCCAAACCACCTTCAACTTCAATTCAACCAAGTCTTCAACTTATCTTTTCTAAAGGTTTATAAACTCAACCTAACACTAGGGGTGAGCAAACGGGTAAACCCAACCCGTATTACCCAACCCATATTCAACCCAAATTAAATTTACCCAACCCATAATTCAACCCATATTATTTACTAATATGGGTTGGGTATGGGTTGGGTCGAGTATGGGTTGGGTAACCCAAATTATTTTATTTTTTATTTGACTCATTTAACATATTTTTATTCGTTTAACACGTTTTTTCACGTTTTTGACATTTTTAATACGTTTTTCACACGTTTAACACGTTTTTGACACGTTTAACACATTTTGACACGTTGAACACGTTTTTCATGTTTTTGGCATGTTTAACACGTTTTTAACACGTTTAACACGTTTTTGACACGTTTGACATGTTTTTGACACGTTTAACACGTTTTGACACGTTTTCGACACGTTTTTGACACGTTTAACACATTTTGACACATTTTGGCACGTTTAACACGTTTAACACGTTTTTGACACGTTTTGACACGTTTAACACGTTTTCGACACGTTTAATACGTTTTTCATATTATTGACACATTTTTCACATTTTTGGCACGTTTTGACACGTTTAACACGTTTTGACATGTTTAACACGTTTTCCACGTTTTGAGACGTTTAACACGTTTTGACATGTTTTCGACACGTTTAATACGTTTTCGACACGTTTAATACGTTTTTCACACATTCAACACGTTTAACACATTTGACACGTTGGACACTATTTTCATGTTTTGACATGTTTAACACGTTCTTAACACGTTTGACACATTTTTCACGATTACGACACATTTATCACATTTTGACACATTTTTCACGTTTTGGCACGTTTAACACGTTTGTAACATGTTTAACACGTTTGTAACATGTTTTTACACGTTTTCACGTTTTTGGCACGTTTAACACGTTTTAACACATATTCCACGTTTTTGGCACGTTTAATACGTTTACCTCGTTTTTGGCACATTTTGATACGTTTAACACGTTTTTGACACGTTTAACATGTTTTTCACATTTTTGACACGTTTAACATGTTTTTCACATTTTTGACACGTTTAATGTCAAACGTGTTAAACGTGACAAAACGTGTTAAACGTGATAAAACGTGTTAAGAATGTGAAAAACATGTTAAACATGTCAAAAACGTATTAAACGTACTAAAATGTGAAAAACGTGTTAATGTGTGAAAAACGTGTCAAATATTTCAAAAACGTGTCAAATATGTCAAAAACGTGTTTAACATGCCAAAAACGTGAATAACATATTAAATGTGTGAAACACGTGTTAAACATGTGAAAAACGTATGAAAACGTGTTAAACATATCAAAAACGTGTTAAACGTGCCAAAAACGTGAAAACCGTGTTAAACTTATCAAAAACGTGTTAACGTGTTAGTTATGTTAAAAACGTGTTAAATGTGCCAAAAACGTAAAAAAAAACGTGTTATATTTGTCAAAAACGCGTTAAACATATTAAACATGTCAAAAACGTGTTAAACATGATAAAAACGTGTTATTAGTATGAAAACGTGTAAACATGTCAAAAACTTGTTAAACGTGCAAAAAACATAAAAACGTGTTAAACGTGTGAAAAACATGTTTTAAGTGTGAAAACGTGATAAAAATATAAAAAACATGTTAAACGTGTGAAAAACGTGTTAAACATATCAAAAACGTGTTAAAATGTCAAAAACGTGTTAAACGTGCCAAAAACGTGTTAAACGTGCCAAAAACGTGTTAAACCTGCCAAAAACGTGTTAAACGTGCCAAAAATGTGAAAATCGTGTTAAACTTATCAAAAACGTGTTAAATATGTTTAAAACATGTTAAACGTGCCAAAAACGTGAAAATCGTGTTAAACTTATCAAAAACGTGTTAATGTGTTAAATATTTTAAAAACGTGTTAACGTGTCAAAAACGTAAAAAACGTGTTAAACTTGTCAAAAACGCGTTAAGCGTATTAAACATGTCAAAAACGTGTTTAACGTGACAAAAACGTGAAAAACGTGTTTTAGTGTGAAAATGTGTTAAAAATGTCAAAAACGTGTTAAACGTGTCAAAAACGTGAAAACGTGTTAAACGTGTCAAAAACGTGAAAACGTGTCAAAAATGTGAAAACGAGTGAAAAACGTGTTAAACGTATGAAAAACGTGTTAAACGTGTGAAAAACGTGTTAAACGTGTGAAAAACATGTTATAAGTGAAACGTGTTAAAAATATTAAAAACGTGTTAGATGTGTGCAAAACGTGTTAAACGTATGAAAATATGTTAAACATGTCAAAAACGTGTTCGACTTAAAGTTGGAAGATTAATAGTTTATATTGGATTAATAATAGAGAATTAAACTAAATTTATATAATTTGGGTAATTTGGGTAACCCTAACCCAACCCAAATTAAACTCAACCCATACTCAACCCAACCCATACTCAACCCAATCCATATTAACCAACCCAAATTAATATTTTGGGTTTGGGTTAGGGTTGGGTTTGGGTAAACCCATATTATGCTCACCCCTACCTAACACAACATATATTGTCAGCAATCGTGTCCTTATCCTTGATAATACATACTTAACTTAACCACCCTCAAATATTGAAACGGAAGATGAGGATGAAGAATATTCAAGGGAGGATGTAGACCTAGAAAATATTTCCAAATCGTCGAAGACTACATAGAAATTATTGGAGAGAAGTAAGTTTATTCATTTAAGTTATGTGTATATTGTAATTTAAAAATATAAAATGACTTCATTTTTAACCTTGTATGTTTTTACTTCTTCTTTCTATATATTTTGAAAGACATACATCGAATAATCACAGGTTATTAAAGGGGGACATACTTGAATTGGAATCAAGTTCCCCAAAACATTAAGAACATTTGGTGGGAACAATTCACGGTATGTTTAGTTGTATTACTCTAACTGATTTTCATTATCAATTTATTATTGTAGGTCTTTACCAAATTTATATGACTAGTTATAGGAGACATTTGAGTAGGATCCTATTAAGGAGGGGGTGTGTATAAACTTTTCAAGAAGAAGGGTAGTGCCAAGATAAGAAATTTTATGACTAGGGAAAAAGCCTCTTTGAAAAAACCCTCACACATTACCCTAGAAGACTGGACCTAAATGAGAAGAAACTTTAATGACCCAAAGTATTCTCAAAAGTGCACCAAGACCCAAGGAAATCGAAAGAAATACACAGAAAACGGTGGTGCTACATATTATGGGAGTTCAATCTCGACTGTAGAAAATCAAAGAAGATTGGTAAGTAATTTATTTATTTGATTTATATTTAATTGATTGAAATTTATATTACTAACACCTAAATTGATAATTTATAATAGACAAAGAAACTTGGAAGACATCCTTCCCGTCTTGAAACATTTGAAAAAACACATAAAATAAAGGATTGTACATGAAGTGGAAATAGGGTAGCATAAGTTGTTGTATGTGTTAAATAATACTAAAAGTAAATGTTTTGTGTTCATTAAAAGCTAAAGATTTATTTTTTATACACAACTAACTATATATTTTTGTTATGCAGAATACTTATAGTCAACTACATCAAACTCATTATTCTTTGGATATCAATGAACATAAATCTGAAATGGAGTTGTGGATGGAGGTAGTAAAAATTCCAAGAGTAGTGTGTTCGGAATAGGCTACATGGACCGAAAACATGTATTTGAAAATGGGAAAACCAACACACAACTTTCTTTGGAGATAAATACACTTAAAGAAAGCGTAAGTGCTTTACAAATGCTAAATTTAAGAAGGATAAAGAGAATGTACTTCAAAAATAAGAAGTTGATAAATGTAAAGTAGAGTATGTATAACAACAAAAGATAATTAAAGTGTTAGAGTCCAACCAAGTAGAACTAGTTCAGAACAAAGTTGTTCTTTAAATCTAAGTACAGTCTTTAAATAAAAAAATTGACACTATCCTAGCATTATGGAACAAGTCAGGGCAACAAATGAGCCCAAACATTACAACTCCGGACAACTGATAAAGAAAGTTAATGATTAAGATTTAGTTAATATTATTCATATTCAAATGCAAGGATATGATATTATCATAAAAATATTAATCTTAGTTATAATCATAAAGATTTAAGTATGTTGAATTATAGGTTTGAATAATTAATAAGTAGATGAAAAAAATAATATAGTTATTTAGTAAGATTTTGTTTAATCCTTAATATTTTCAGAATGTTGATTTGTCAAATACTTGTTTTTATATCCAATATATGAGTTCCTTAATGTTGTCAAGTGATTTAGTTTAATGTTTAATGTTGTATAATTATAGGTTAGTATTTTATACAATTTATTTAGTAAATTTCAAATGATTTAGTTTTATGTCCAACATGTGAGTTCTTTAATATTGTCAAGTGATTTAGTTTCATATACAATGTTGTCTAATTAATATGTTAGTATTTTATGAAAATTAATTAGTAAGTTTTCAGGTGATTTAGTTTTATGTCCAATATATGAGTTGTATAATATTGTCAAATATTGTTGGAGAATGCACCATGATGGGTGGGATGGGTCTTGGGCTGCTAAAGCTGTAAGAAAATCAGAATTGTACATTGTTCAATATATAAACTAAATTACAATTATGATTTTCTTACAACTTTGGACAATAATATAATTTTAGTTGTGACAATTACATAGTATAATGCAAATGATAATGCTATAATATACAAAAAATAATATAAATTGAGTAATATAAATAGAATTTCAAATTAAATAATGCAAATCGAATTGTAGACATATTTATAATTGATTTTGCGAAGAGTATTGCATTACAAAATTTAATAAGTTATTGCAAAGAGAATATGATAGGATCGGTGCTAACAATAGAGACTATGGTCTGACTATTGATAACAACTTATGATAATCAATTCGATAATAATCATGTGAGGGATTAATATCTATTTCTATTTTTCACAAATCCTTCGAACTCTTGAAACTGATTCAAGTGCAGAAGTGTTCGTCAGATTTAAAGCTTTGAACCGAGGAAAGAAGAATGACAGAAAATAAAGAACACATGGAGTTGTTTATGGATGTTCGGAGCAAACCCTTCTACGTCACCCCTTCTTCCACAACTGGAAGGATATCCACTAAATAATTTGAATCTAATATAGCCTACTGAACTAGCTAACTCTCTGTTGAACAGAACAAACTATGTTCAACTTACAATATTCTCAACAATATTTTCACAGCTAGACAGTAAGTGAATCTTTCTCTCTTGAACTTGAAGAATGTATGCAATCAGTAAGTGCAAGAGTAAGTGAGTTAGCAAAATGTACAAGTTAGTAACCAGAGATTCGTCCATTGTCCTTGAGCATCTATTTGTAATAGAAGGACACCAACGGTCGAATCTCCTTCATGGACACGTGGCAAGTGTCTGGTTGAAGGCCTCCCATAATATCAGAAATCAGTAGACTTTGAGATAATGGATCGTAGCCGTACCGAACTGGTAGTGCGCCGAATATCTTTCTGATATTGTCTTGTACTAGACAAACTGTTAGAAGAACATTTGCGTGCGTGGCGTTCGTTCATTTAATACAATTAGCTGGCTTGTCAGACTACACAGAAGTGAGTGAAGTAGGAGTAGCAGATAGCTAGTTGATCGTTGTTAGACATATACTTTCTTAAGACGGCTGTTGAATCAAGGCATTAGACGTGCTCCATTAGACCAAGTCTAAGGGAGTTATACGTCCTCGTCTAACTACGCATTCCATTATACCAAGTCTAATGGAGTTAGACCTCCTCGTCTAACTGTGCGTTCCATTAGACCAAGTGTAATGGAGTTAGACGTCCTCGTCTAACTACGCATTCCATTAGACCAAGTCTAAAGGAGTTAGACGTCCTCGACTAACTACGCATCCCATTAGACCAAGTCTGATAGGATCGGCGACAACAATAGAGATAGGGTCTTGCTATTGATGACGGCTTTAGATAAACGATTTGATAGAAATCCTGTTAGGGATTTAAAACACTTTCTATTCTTCACAAACCCTTGCAAACTCTTGAACGATTCAAGTGTGGAAATGTTTGCTCAGGTTTGAAGCTAAGAACCAAAGAATGAGAAGATGACAGAATGTAAATGACACAAAGAGTTGTTTATGGATGCTCGGAGCAAAACTCTCCTACATCACCCCTTCTTCCAACCACCGGAACGATTCACTATACGTTTCTTAGAATCAAATACAGTTGCATGACTAGCTCACTATTGAATAGAACAGACTCTGTTTAACTTACAGTATATTGAAGAATATCACTCAGCTAGACAATACTTTGATTATAACTCTCTCTTTATGTACACACAGTAAAGTAAGAAAGCAATTCGTGAGATTTTTTGTGTATCAGCTTGTATGTTCGCGTATATTCTAATTCATCGATGTGTCATCTGTTGTCCTTGAAGATCTTTAAATAGAGAGAAGTTACCACCGATCGAATATTTTGTAATGACACGTGGCGAACTTCCATTGGAACGCCTCCATAGTACACAGGTACAGCAAACTCTGAGCACTAGGATCATGGTCATACCAATCTGGTAGAGCACCGAATATTCTTCTAGGATTGTCCTGCAAGAAACAAGTAGTTGAAAGAATATTTTCTTATGTGGCATTAGTTCATTAGTTGCAACTGGCTGTCGTACTAATCTGCACGGAATAGTGAAGTAGGAGTAGCATACAGCTAGTTCATCGTGGGTAGACGAATGTTAACTTCAAGCAATTGCTTAAGTATGGTATTAGACGTTTTTAAATTAGACTGACGAGTCTAATGAAGTTATACGCCCCCGTCTAATAGCAGGATTCATTAGACCACCTGGTCTAATGGGATTAGACGACACGTCTAATTACGGTTCCCTTCAGACTAATCTGAAGGAGTTAGACTACACGTCTAACTCTCATCTGTTAGACGGCACGTCTAACTACGCTTCCCTTCAAACTAATCTGAAGAAGATAGACTACACATCTAACTCTCATCCGTTAGACTGCACGTCTAACTACGTATCTATTAGACTGCACGTCTAACTACGTATCTGTTAGACTACACGTCTAACTACGTTTCCCTTCAGTCTTATCTGAAGGAGTTAGACTGCACGTCTAACTCTCATCTGTTATACTGCACGCCTAACTACGTATCTATTAGACTACACATCTAACTACGTATCCGTTAGACTGCACGTCTAACTACGTTTCCCTTCAGACTAATCTGAATGAGTTAGACTGCATGTCTAACTCTCATCTATTAGACTGCACGTTTAACTACGCCTAATAGACTGCACGTCTAACTACGCCTGTTAGACTGCACGTCTAACTATGCCTGTTAGACTGCACGTCTAACTACGCATGTTAGACTGCACGTCTAACTATGTATCCGTTAGACTGCACGTCTAACTACATATCTATTAGACTGCACGTCTAACTCAATGCGTCTAATAGCCAATAAGTCTAATAATCTCATTCTGACTTAGTCTAATATATCATGTTTTCGATACACCTGCACCAAAAACAATTAGACGATTTAGTTTAAGTTTTATACCAACTCATCATCAAAATTTCATTAGTCAGAATATTTTGACCCTTAGTCTAAATAATTTGACCCAACAATTTCCCCCTTTTTGATGATGATGTTAAAACTTTGCACAATTAAGAGATAAACATCCATCCAATAAATGAAAGAGTCAAACTTGTTCACCAACTTACAGAAATAAGTTCCAAACACCAATATTCAGAAACCAAGTTTAAAGAACCAAGTTCACAGACTAACAAAAGATAGTTTAGGAGGACAAAGATTATTGATCTTCCCTTTTTACGAGTGGGTCGATTGGGTAGCGAAATCCTTGACAGCTCAATTCTTGACCATTCACAAGGTTTCGAAAAGGAGGGAGAGAACGACCACCACGACCACTTCTTCCACCACGATCACTTCCATCACTTCTACCACCTCGATCACCTCCACTACTTCTACCACCACGATCATCGCTGCGACCTCTGCCTCTTTTGATTGGCCTATCGCTATCATCACTGGTTTGCTTTTGCTTTGATCTAGTGCCTGTTGAAACGCCACCACCTCTTCTGCCGCTATTGTCATCGCCTTGGGTAATAAAATTCTTCTCTTTATCGGCAACAGCTTTAACATCTTCTTCATCCTGAATCTTCCTTGCAAAGGAATCAGCCTGTTCCAACCGCTTAGCATCTGCTCTGCTCATATTACCCTGAATTTCAACCATCTGATATCGAAGAAAGCTTATTACATTCATGACTTCATTATGGAGTTCAACGGCGTTTTCCCTTTCACAATCGATCAAATCGCTCTGTCGTCTGAAGAAGTTATTTTAAAATTTGGTGTATGTCTTGTTGAGGGTATTAATCTCGTACGTGTTCCTCTTCAAAGTTTGTTCCATCTCATTATGGGTTTTAAGAAGATCGGCAAATTTCTTCTTGTTTGCTTTTTGAGTCTTCATTATCTTCACCATATTTGATTGCATTTCAGCCACATTCTTCTGAAGAGTGCCCATACATGCTGTCATAGACTTCATAAGCTTAGTACCACCAGTAGATGATCCTTCATTAGATGAAATCTCTTGAGAATCTTCTAGAGCGGTCTGAATTGGACTGATATGGGTGTGAACCTGCATGGACTGCTCTGGTCCATCCTTCTCTAAATCACTTTCAGATTTTTCTTCTTCATCATCAACAAAATCTTCACGTACCTTGTGAACCTGACCGGGCGACCCGTCTGAATGACGAGGAAGGTTGACAACATCATCATGAATATTCGCAGCATTAATATCAGGAAACGGTCAAGGCTTGGGTGATCCTGGAATGAAACATTGAGACAACGGAAGCCCTTCTAATGATTCAACATTTTTAGCTTGTTCCCCCTCAGATGAGGAACTCTTCTCTAATTCCTTGTCATTTAAGGGTTCCTCCCTCAGATTTAGCTTCATTAGGCTGACTGATTTCAGCCTCCTTTTCTGGAGATGCCTCTGCTTCGAGAATAGGGGACTCCAACACTTCCTCTTTCTGGGTAATAAGAGCATGAACAGGTTCCTTAACAACTTATTCTTCTTCGATAATGGGATTGGATTGAACGAGATCCAAAATTTTCTCAATTCTGGGTTAAGCAATTAAACGTTTTTCTTCAGCTGAAAAACTTCCCAATTCTATAAGAAGCGCAATAGCTTGCTCATCTTCAGCAACATCACGATCATCGGACAGATCCGTAAGTTCATCTTCATCGAAGGAGCTTTCGAAAGGATTAACTCCTGAGCAATTTTCTTCATGAACGTACCTGACAACGGTAGAATTATAGTCTTGCATTATCTCGTCTAGTCTTTTCAGAGCCTTCTCATCTACCTTAGCATTCCTCTCAAGGGGATTGAAATTGGCTCTTCTGGATTGAAGGACCGGAAAAGAGCTCTTTCTCTCAAATTTGCTTCAACCAACTCTTTTCTCTTAAGAGCTTCATAAACATCTGATGTCTTAGCCCATTTAAGGACTCTCTTTTCTACGCTGCCTAGCTTCAACCATTGACTTCTTATGCCTTTATCCTTGACGAACTCATCATACCTAACAGACATTCTGTTCAAGACCCAAGTATCAAAAATCTCGATCTTTTCAGCAGCATTTATATTGGCCTGATCCATCATAAGGTTGACAATGCAGGTTGCTGCAGAAATCTCCTCATTTGAATCGGTTTCAATATTCTTACCTTTTCCAATAACCTCAAAAGGTTTTGGAGTAGGCCTTGGTTTCCCAAACGTGATTCCAGCATCCTTTCTGGTGGAACGCATTAACTCATGAGCAGAAAGGGGTTTAGCAAAGAGTCTTGGCATGGGTTCTAACTGAACAAGCTTTCCAGTCACTACGGACTCTGTTGGAACATGATTGGAAATAGGAGGCTCTACGACTAGCACAGAAAGAACTTTTTCAGATGCATCACCAGCAACAAGGTTAAGAATTGCACCTTACTCTGATTCAAAAGAAACTGTAGCTTTAGCAGCTACAAGATCGGGTTGACGGACAAGAGATAGAATCTTGTATAGATTATCAATGTTTGGATCAACTGGCTCAATAGTTGGTCCGAAAGCAGGTTCCTCAATAGGAACAAAAACAGATTTATCTTGTTCCAACACAGGAACATTAAACTTAGGCACTTCGGCCTGAGATTGAGATGGGGTTACCTTAGATGATGCTTTCACAGACTTAGACGTCTTGGGCGCCTTTGATTTATCTCCTCTTGAAGTAGAGGACTTAGCAGGTTTTCTTAACTAACTCGCGGCTGGAGACAGGGGAGACATTGGAACAACAACAAGTTCGATTGGACCTTGCTTAACTCAGGAATCGATTATTCCAGAGTCCTTCTTTGAAGAGCTTTTCAGACTAGGGAACTAGCCTCTAATTCATTGATTGTTCTCGTTCTTTTAGCTCTTATCGAGAAGATAGGCGCCGCTGGTTGCTTGGAACAAGTAACAGACCTTCCTCTTGTCTGTTAGCTTGATGCTCCAGATAGCGATTCCTTCATGTTCTTTATTCGGAAAAGGGTGTTGGCAACAGTGAACACATTATACACCTGGGTAGAGTTGATCGACTCAGAATCCCCCATGGAGACCCCTAAATGTTCCAGCAGACGGCTAAGTTAAGCAGCAAAACTCACACTTTCCTTGTTCTCTTGATTAATCGTTACGCACAAGTTTATGAACAGGGTTGAGGACTAGTTGACCTGAATCTCTTTAGAAATAGTCGTCATATAGTCAAAACGGTCTTGACTATAGAGATGGAAAGAGCCTGCCTTCCCTTGAAGCGCTTTCGCAACCACGTCGTTCAGCAAAATAAAGTGGGGTTTGAGAGCCTTCTTACTCCTGTTTAATCAAATTTCTGAACCATCGGCTGAGAAAACCGTTTTCATTTCTGCCGTGACTTCAGATGGCAGAGAAAGGTTGGACGTGTGCCCCTCCGACGGAAGTTCGAAGAACTCCGCATAGGATTCTTCGTTGAAAGAGATTTCAGTATCATTCACCGTTGCAGTAATGGAATTGCCGACCATCGTCGCCGATTTAAAAAACTCCCTTACTTCCTTTTCGTGGAAGATGAACGGCCCTCTGAGGTACTTCCCGAGACTGGAATATTCAAGGGATCTGAACATGTCGACCACATCTTGCTGATCGAATGTATAGACGGACAGAAAGTCCACCTGCAAAGTGCAATGACCGAGTGTGATTCTCTTGTTTCCCATTTTGAAAGAATACGAACAGACACAAGATGAACAAGGGTTTCGTAGAGAGAAAATCGAACAAATCTAGGATTCTTAAGAGATTTTGAGAGAGAAAAATCTTTTTCAATCTCATGCAGAATGTCCTTATATAGACTCCCAAGAGTTGCATGAGATAACCGTCATATTTTCCTAGGGGTACGACCCATTCAGTAAAATTAGACGTCCTTTCCAAGTAGTCATCATTATTCTAAGGGTATGTTAGTCATTCTCTCTTAACTTGAAAGACATGTGTCTTCATGTTATTCGGAGATGATTATGTTTATGTTTGAGCGGGAAAATTAGACATCACAACACGTGGGACAGCTGTTCTTGATCAGTCTAATACACACGTAGTTAGATGTTTTTCTTACTTCTTTAATCTATGAAAAATAAACGTCTATTAGACGCATGGGTCTATTAGACACAAGCGTCTAATCACATGTCTCATAAAAACGTCTAACGTCTATTAGACGTCGACGTCTAATTACGCATGAACAACACGTATAAGACGTGTGTTTGGTTAAACGTGAGCATCCAATTGCTATTGTCTTGAAAATGTCTAACGTCTATTAGATGTATACGTCTAACCACGCAGGTTATTAACCAACACACATAGACTTAAATACATAGAGTGTAAGTAAAAATATGTCTAAGTACATGCTTTTTCTTTTAGACGACCTCGTCTAATAGATCGATTAAAGCATTTTGTCTACGTGTATCTTTATTTTCAAAATAAATTTTCCCTCTCATTTTATGCATATAAAAAATGAATAAACAGATGTTTTGAGGTCCTTAAGACCAAAAATATTTTTAAAACATAAAAGACTTAGTCCTCTGGAATGACAAAGGTCATTGTTGATCTTCTAAAATGTATATTCAGAAGAGTATTCACCATGCTTCCTTCCTACAGCTCTCCTGTATCACCTACACAAGAAAATATTTACAAACTTTTGGTACCCACATTCAATTGGGTCCTCGATCAATCAGTCCCTTAGGAATCCATATTTGAGTTATTCTGATGATTTCCAATTTTGTGTTGTGATTAATGCGTATGATTTTGACTTAGTAGACGCCTTCCTGCTATCCACTGATCCTTTAGCTTTTGAAGATGATTTTCTTTTAAAACTCTTTGACCTTGAGTTAGGTTTTAGATTTCCAGACTTTCTGGATGCATCGAACTTATTTTTCAGCCAGATAACAATTGGTGGAACATAAGTTATTTCATTCTTCAAAGCTACCTCTTCATGAATTGGATCAGATTCAGTATTAGTCACACTTCCTTTGACAAAACTTATTGGCTTAAGCTTGTCAGTTACTGAGTTTGACATTTTACAGGACTGGTTTGGGTCATTGCCATCAAATCCTAAACCGGATTTAGATCCAACAGATTTCAACAGACTAATCTGATATTTGAAAGATTCTTCAGACCTCGTCAGAGCACTAACAACATAGTTTAACCTTTTGTTTTCATAAGAAAGAGTTTGAATCTGTTCCTTGAGCATCTCATTCTAGGATGAGATCTCTCCTACTTTCTTTTCAAAAACATTTGATTCTTGAGTTTGAGATAAAATCGGTTGGGACACCTTAGATGAAGATTTTGTTTCATTTAGGGATTCTGCTAGATTTCTGTACTCTATGACCATGTCATCTAGTGTAGCTACCAGTTGTTCCCTTGAAAACTTTTCAGAGAAGAAGTCAAATACCTCAGTTTCCAGGGTATCTTCTTCTTCTTCTCTTGCCATGAAGCAAGCCACCTCGTCTTCATCATTGTCGCTGGATGAGAAGTAAGAATCACAATAGTTTCGTTTATTCTTCCCTTCCCCTTCCATAAGAGCCTTCATCTCCTTTTCATTGCCATTTTTTTCTCATCACGCTTCGGCTTCCGACATTTCGATTGATAATGACTTAAAATGCCACAATTATAGCACTTAACATTATCTTTGGATTTCTTATTATCATTAGAATTTAAAGAGTTTGAGTTAGAGTTTCTCTTCTTCATGAAGTCGCCAAACTTCTTCACGAAGATAGACATAGCATCGCTGCTAAGCTGCTAACCTGCTGTCTATACATCAGGAGCGGCAGGAGGCTCTTCAGCAGTCACCAACGCTTTGGCAATGATAATGGATGTGGATTGATCTTCTTCAATCCTTGAGTTCAACTCGAACTCATATGCCTTGAGATCAGCAAACAGATCAAAGAGCGAGATCTTGTTGAGGTCTTTGGATTCCCTCATAGCCATTGTCTTTATGTCCCATTCCCTTGGAAGAGCACACATGACCTTGATAGCAATCTCCCTATTGCTATATGTTTTTCCGAGAATGGATAGAGTGGAGATAACTTGGTTGAACCTTGTGTCAAACTCGTTCATCGTTTCTCCAGGACACATTTTGAAACTGTCGAACTGTTGTGTGACAACCATGATCTTGTTTTCCTTTGTTTGCTTATTGCCCTCACACAGTTGGGTAAGTCTATCCCAGATCTCCTTGGTAGTATCACATTCGATGATGTAGTTGAACATACTGTCATCAAGAGATCTGTACAAAACATTTAAAGCCATGTTGTTGAGATTGTTCTTCCTTTTGTTTTCACTGGTCCATTCAGATTACTCCTTATCGATCTTGATGGGACCATCTGTGATAACACTCCACCTGTCGTCATGAAGAGAATAGAGATGAGCACGAACTCTCTTCTTCCACACAATATTCAGATTTCTCCTTATCGATTTAGGGTTTAGGGTTTAGGGTTTTCTCTTGAGAATGTGGGGATCGCGGTTGCACTCGCATCTTTGGTTATGGTCAACATTCTTAGTGAAAGCTTGTGAATAGAAACAGGGCTCTGATACCAATTGATAGGATCGGCGGCAGCAATAGAGACATGATCTAGCTATTGATGACGGCTTCGGATAAACGATTTGATAGAAATGTTGTTAGGGATTTAAATCACTTTCTATTCTTCACAAACCCTTGTAAACTCTTGAACGATTCAAGTGCGGAAACGTTTGCTCAGGTTTGAAGCTAAGAACCAAAAAATGAGAAGATGACAGAATGTAAATGACACAAAAAGTTTTTTATGGATGTTCGGAGCAAAACTCTCCTACGTCACTCCTTCTTCCAACCACCGGAAGGATTCACTATACGTTTCTTAGAATCAAATACAGTTGCACGACTAGCTCACTATTGAATAAAACAGACTTTGTTCAACTTACAATATATTGAAGAATATCACTCAGCTAGACAATACTTTGATTCTGATAGGATCAGCTTTATCGATAGAGACTGGGGTCTGGCTAAGGATGAAGGCTTATGAAAAACAGTTTGAAATAAATCCTGTTAGGGATTTAATTCGCTTTCTATTCTACGCAAACTTGTGTAAACACTTGAAACGGATTCATGGCGGAATTATTTACTTGGGTTTGAAGAACAAGATGAAATATGAAAAGATGACAGAAATGAAGAACACAACAGTTTGTTTATGGATGTTCGGAGAAACTCTCCTACGTCACCCCTTCTTCCAACCACCGAAAGGATTCTCTATAAGATGATTAGAATCAAATACAGTTTACACACACACTTAGCTCACTATTGAACAGAACACTTTATGTTCAATTACAAGATGAAAAATATCACTCAGCTAAAGGTGTTTTGATTCTAGCTCTCTCTCTCGATTCACACACAGTATAATCAGAAAGAAGCTTCACAGTTCAGTAAGCAAGATGATTGAGCAGGAGCTAACAGTCGAATCTTCAAGAATGATACGTGGCACTCTTCCATTGGAAAGCCTCCATTGTACACAGCAGGTTCTGAGCACAAGGATCGTGGCCGTACATCACTAGTAGTGCGCCGAATATTCCATCAGGGATGTACCTGCAAAACAAGTAATGTGAGGAAAATTCTCTTACGTGGTATTCTTTGATTGGATGCATATAGCTGTTGTACTGATCTTCACTAGAAAGTGGAGCAGGAGTAGGGTACAGCTATAGCACGTGGGTAGGAGAAATGCTAGATTCAAGCGTACTGCTTAAACTGAGCATTAAACGTATTTCAGTTAGACGGATTGTGAAAATCAGTCTAATGAAATAAGTCATCTCCTTCTAACAGAAAAACGTCTCAAACTTGTCTGAAGGAGTTAGACGCACGTCTAACTTTCATTAATTAGACTACCCGTTTAATTATTCAATAACCATTAGACTGCACGTCTAACTCCACTGAGTTAGAGTGCATGTCTAATTCTGGTTCTACCTCGGACTTGTCTGAAGGAGTTAGACGCACGTCTAACTTTCACTAATTAGACTACCCGTCTAATTATTCAATAACCATTAGACTGCACGTCTAACTCCACTGAGTTAGACTGCACGTCTAATTCCGGTTCTACCTTAGACTTGTCTGAAGGAGTTAGACGCACGTCTAACTTTCACTAATTAGACTACCCGTCTAATTACAAATATATTAGACTACACGTCTAACTCCAATGAGTTAGATTGTACGTCTAATTCCGAAAATCAATTAGACTACCCGTCTAATTATAATCATATTAGACTTACGTCTAATTTCGTGTATTCATTAGACCATTTGTCTAATTCTTTACATCTATTAGACTACACGTCTAACTCCGATGAGTTAGACTGTATGTCTAATTCCGTGTATTCATTAGACCATCCGTCTAATTCTTTACAAGTCTATTAGACTACACGTCTAACTCCGATGAGTTAGACTGTACGTCTAATTCTATTAGACTTACGTCTAATTCCGTGTATTCATTAGACCATCCATCTAATTCTTTACATCTATTAGACTACACGTCTAACTCCGATGAGTTAGACTGTACGTCTAATTCTATTAGAATGTACGTCAAATTTCTTGTATTCATTAGACCATTCGTCTAATTCTTTACACGTTTATTAGACTACACGTCTAACTCCAATGAGTTAGACTGTACGTCTAATTCTATTTGACTTACGTCTAATTCCGTGTATTCATTAGACCATCCATCTAATTCTTTACACGTCTAACTCCGATGAGTTAGACTGTACGTCTAATTCTATTAGACTTACGTCTAATTCTTATGCATTGAAATCCAAAATCGGTCTAATGACCATCATTAGATCCAAGTCTTATAACATATTGTCTCAATACACCTGTATCAAAACTCATATGTTATTTCATCATCAAAATATCAATAGTTAAATTATTTCAACACTTAGTCAAAATAATTTGACCCAACAATTTCCCCCTTTTTGATGAAGAAATTGCAAACCTGCATACATATATCAAAGCATGCATTCATAATATAAATAAACAGAAACCTTGTTCACTTACATCATTCATCCAAAACCAATATTCGAAAAACCATTAAGGAACCATGTTCAATAAAGTTAAATAGAGTAAAAGAAGAGAAATTATTGTTCTTCCCTTTTAACTCGAGGATCGATTTGACTCATCTCTTGACCAGGAAGCATGTTCATGAAATGAGGATAGCCGCGACCACCACGACCGCCTACACTTGATCTTCCACCACGTTCACCATCACTGGCACGTCAACCTTGATCAACATTTGATAGCCTACTCCGGCCACCACCACTTCTTCCTCCACGCTCAGCACCACTTCGACCTCCACCTCTCTTGGTTGGCCTAGGGTTGTCATCAGTGCTTGGAGCTCGTCTGGATCTTGTGCCAGTTGACACACCATCATTTCTTCTGCTAGATTCTCCTTGAACAGGTCGAGGTTGAGCACCTTCAGCATTGGCCTTTGCATCCTCCTTTGCTTGAAACTTCCTAGCAATGGAGTCTGCAAATTCTTGACGTTCATTGTCGTTCCTTCTCATGCAACCATGAATTTCTACCATCTGATTCTTCACCAGACTAAATTCTTCCAAGGTTTCCTTATGGCGTTCATCGTTGAAATGCCTTTCAATATCCAATAATTCACTTTGACGGTTGAAGAGATCCTTTTCAAACTTTGAAAAGTTTACATTCGCGATATGGGTCTCATATGTGTTCTTCTTCAAGCTGTTATCCAGCTCAGTGAGGACCTTGAGAATGTTGCGAAAGTTCTCTCTTTCTTCTTCCCTTGAATTCATTGTCTGACACATGGTTTTCTAAATTGAGGAGAGCATAGACCTCATAGATTTTAACACTTTGTTTCCTCCGACAGATGACTCTTCATGAGACGACACCTCTTCAGATTTTGCTGCCATACTTTGAATAGGCTCAAAGTTTGTATGAACCTGCAAGGATTGCTCCGGCTGATTCATTTCGGCATTTTTAACAGCTCTATCTCGTTCCTCTTCTTCAATTTCTTTTTCAGCCCTCTCAAATCTTTCAAGCAGATTTCCAGAGTAGTGAAGAGGAATGTTGATGTTTTCGTGAACACTTCCCACGACAGTGTCGGGAAATAAACGGGGCTTCACGAAAGTTGCTTGCTGATTTTGTTCCTCCTCAGACGAGGAACTTTCTTCTTCATCGTCTTTCTCTTTGGAGGGTTCTCCCTCAGTTCTGGCAGTTTCTGGCTGAGTGACCTCGGCCAATTTTTCTTGAACACCCTCTGTTCTCGCAACAAGGGTTATAATCACGTTTTCTTCAATAGGAGCTTTCAAATCCTCCTCAGTCACATTTTCCACAAGAATCTCTTCTTCATTTATCTCAAGAGCTTGTTCAGACTCTTGAATAATCACATCTTCTTCATCTTCATTATTCAGACATTCTTGGACAAGTTGATCTAGAATGCGTCTCTCTTCGGCAGAATGATTCCCGAATTCTATCAGGAGAGCAGCATCTGTCTCATCAGCATCATTATCACCACCTTGAATATCCATAGCTTCTTCTTCATTGAGAGGTTCTGCGCCAGAGCAATCGGCGCCATGAATGTGTCTGGAAGCAACAGAGACATAACTGTCCAGGATATCATTCAACTTCTTCAATACCTTTACTTCAACATCAGCTCCTCTCTCGTTAGGATTGAAGTTAGCTTTCCTTGCTTCGAAAATTGGAAAAAGAGCTTTTCCAAAAATGCAAGCTTCCACCAATTCTTTTCTCTTTAGGGCTTTACCAACATCTGAAGTTCTTGCCCATTTCAAGACTTTCTTCTCATTTCCACCCTCTTCTTCCATTCTTTAGCTATGGCAGCGTTTGACAGAGAGTCGTTGTACTTGGAGGACAACCTCTCCATAGACCAGGACTCATAAATTCCCAGTTTCTCAACAGCGAGAACTTTAACTTGATCCAAGATAAGGTCAACGATACCTGTTGCCTCAGATACCTTCTCACGAGCTTAAACTGCAATGGATTTTCCTTTTCCGATAAACTCTACGGGTCTTGGAGCAGGTCTTGGTTCACTGATCACGATTCCTTCTCCCCGATTCCTGGAACGCAACAGTTCAAAAGCAGATTGTGGTTTCTTACAGAGCTCGATAGGGAGCTCCATACAAACAACTTTCCCGGCTACCAATGAATCTTTGGAAGCAGGAATAATGGATTCACCAGCTACAAGGGTAAGAACATCACCTTGTTCTAGTTACGATGACTCTGTAGCACCGGCGGCTACAAGATTAGGTTGAATAACAGGAGACTCTTCCCTGTTAACAGTTTCATCATTTGGACTGGCTGACTCAACAGCAGGCCCTTCAGCAGATTCTCTCAAAGGAGAGAATATAGACTCAGCTTGTTCCACTACGGGAACATTAAATTTTGACACTTTGAAGATATAGACGCTCGGGGCGCCCTTGTCTTCTTCTCCTTTGAGGCATAAGACCTCGAAGGTTTCCTCAAATAGTTTGAGGGAGTGGATAAGGATGACATTGGGGTTGCAGCAAGTACGCCTAGACCTTGCTTCAACCTTGAATCAACAGATTCAGAGTCCTTCTGGTTTGGACTTTTCACACTGGAGGAACTGGCCTCCGATTCGTTTACCGTTTTGGTTCTCTTTGCCTCTATTGACAGAACAGAGGAAGAAGGCTTGGATCGGGTGGAAGGCTTTCCACCGGTCTAGTAGCTGGAAGCACCAGATACAGATTCAAGGTTGCTCTTCAACCTCGTCAGCGTGCTGGCCACCGTAAGAGCAGTAAAAACTCATGGAGAATTGATCTACGCCGGTTCACCAACAGGAACCCCCAGATGCTTCAACAGATGACTCAGTTGAGTCGCATACGTGATACTCTCCTTGTTCGTCTGACAAATAGAGTAGCATAAGTTCTGGAAAAGGGTATGCGCCCAGTTTACCTGGATCCCCTTTGAGATAGCGCACATATAGTCAAAACGGTCTTGACTATAGAGATTGAAGGAACCAGCCTTCCCTTGAAGCTCCTTCGCCACCACGTCGTTCAGAAGAATGAAGTGTGGTTTGAATACCTTCTTGTATCCATTCACATGGATCTTTGAGACGTCAGCAGAGAAAGTTGTCTTCATCTCCTCCATGATTTCTGAAGAAAGAACTAAGTCGAACAGATGACCCTCTGTCGGAAGTTCAAAGAACTCCACATAGACTGCTTCGTCGAATGAAATCTCCGTTCCGTTGACGGTTGCTACGATGGAATCATCCACCATAACTGTTGTTTTGAAGAACTCGCGAACTTCGTCTTCGTAGAAGATGAAAGGTCCGCCCAGATACTTCCTTAGCCCAGAATATTCTTGGGTTTGGAACATCTTCACCACCTCCAGTTGATCAAACGTATACACCGATGGAAAATCCACCTGCAAAGTACAGTGACCGAGAGTGATTTTCTTCACCATTTTTGAGAGAATATGAATCGACACGAGATTTCAGAGATATTTAGTGATAGAAATGCAAGAAAGCTAGGGTTCTTAAGGATTTCGAGAGATTGAAAGTTTTCAAAATCATGCAGCAATGTCCTTATATAGATGAAAGATGGAAATACTTAATAACCGTCTACTCTAGGGGTATGGCCCATTAATAAATGTTAGACGTCCTTTTTCAAGAAGTCATCATTAAAAATGAGGGTATATTAGTTATTTTCTCTAACTTGATAGACACGTGTCTTCATGTTATTAAGAGATGACTATTTGATATTTTGAGCAGGAAAAGCAGATAGCTCTTAGCGTGGGACAACTGTCCTTGATCAGTCTAATCGGCACGTAGTTAGACGTTTTTCTTACTCCACAAATACAATATAACACAACGTCTATTAGATGGATGAGTGTATTAAACGCATACGTCTAATTCCGTGTTTATAACAAATCCGTCTAATGTTCATTAGACGCGTTCGTCTAATTCCGCAAAAACACCACGTGTTAGACGTGTGTTCATTAGACGTGAGCATCCTTTTGCTCAAGACGTAAAAACGGCTAACGTCTATTAGACGTGTCCGTCTAATTGCGTAGGTATAACACCTCAACATATAGACTTAGATGTATGGATTATGAGCAAAAATACGTCTAAGTACATACTGTCTCTTTTAGACACCTTTGTGTAATTAGACCGATTAAGGATATTCGTCTAGAGAGTATCTTTACTTCCAAAGTAATTTTCCCTCTCATTATGAATATGGACATTAAAGTTTAATAAACAATTTTGTGGTTCAAAGACTAAAATCATTTTCAACAAATAAAAACATTTATTCTTCCATAATGGCAAATGCCATTGTTGATCTTCCAAGCTGTGTACTCAGAGGAGTACTCTTCTAGCTTCCTTTCTGCTATCCTCCTGCATCACCTACAAAATAAACTATTTACAAATCTTGGTACCCATACTCAATTGGGTCCTCGATCAATTAGTCCCTTAGGAATCCATATTTGAGTTATTCTAATGGATTTCCCATTTTGTGTTGTGATTAATGCATAAGATTTTGACTTAGCAGATGACTTCCTGCTAGCCACTGATCCTTTAACTTTTGAAGAAGGTTTTCTTTTAAAACTCCTTGACTTAGAGTCAGGTTTTAAATTACCAGACCTATTAGCTTTTTTTAGCTTATTCTTAAGCCAACTAACAGTTGGTGGAACATAAACTATTTCATTTTTGAAAGCAACTTCTTCATGAATAGGATCAGATTCAATGTCAGTCATACTCCCTATGACAAAACTTATTGTCTTAAGTTTGTCATTTGGTTTTGACTTTTTGCATGACAGGTTAGGGTCATTGCTATCAAATCCCAATCCGGATCTAGATCCAGCAGGTTTCAACATGCTGATCTGATATTTGACAGCATCACCAGACCTTGTCCATGCACAGACAACATAGTTAAGCCTTTTATTTTCAGATGAAAGAGTTTGAATCCGTTCCTTGAGCATCTCATTCTCAGATGAGATCTCTTCAATCTTCTTTTCAAAATTATTTGACTCTTCCACTTTAGACAGATTTGATTTATTTAAATCTGATGAAGATTTAGTTTCATTTAGAGATTCTGCTAGCTTTCTGTATTCGATGACCATGTCATCTAGTGCAGCTACCAATTGTTCCCTTGAAAACCTTTTTGAAGAGAAATCAAATACCTCAGTATCCTGAGTTTCTTCCTCATCTTCTCTGGCCATGAAGCAAGCCACGTCTTCTTCATCACTTTCACTGGATGAAAAGTACGAGCCACGGCTGCTTCCTCTGTTCTTTCCATCACCAGCCATAAGAGCCTTCAGCTCTTTTCCATCATCCTTGGCATCTTCACGCTTTGGCTTGCGGCATTCCGATGCATAATGACCTTTAATACCACAGTTAAAACAAGTAACATTAGCTTTAGATTTTCTATTATCATTAGAATTTGAAGAGTTTGAGTTAGAGTTGCTCTTCTTCATGAAGTCGCCAAACTTCTTCACAAAGAGAGACATGACATCGCTGCTCAGCTGCTGAGCTGTCATCTTCACGTCCGGAGCGGTTGGTGGCTCTTCAGCAGTCACCAGCGCCTTGGCAATAATAACGGACGAGGGTTGATCTTCTTCCATCCTACAGTACAGCTCGAACTCATAGGCTTTAAGGTCAGCAAAGAGATCAAAGAGAGAGATCTTGTTCAGATCTTTGGATTCTCTCATCGCCATAGTCTTTATTCCCATTCTCTTGGAAGAGCACGCATGACCTTGATAGCAAGCTCCCGGTTGCTATAGGTCTTGCCTAAGATGGGCAAAGAGGAGACGATCTTGCTAAATCTGGTGTCGAAATCGTTCAATGTTTTACCAGGACGCATTTTGAAGCTGTCGAACTGTTGAGTAGCAACCATGATCTTGTTTTCCTTGGTTTTCTCGTTTCCCTCACACAGTTGAGTGAGTCTGTCCCAGACCTCTTTGGTAGTGTCACATTCGATGATGTAGTTGAACATACTGCCATCGAGAGATCTGTACAGAACATCAAGAGCCATGTTGTTGAGGTTGTTCTGCCTCTTTTCATCAGCGGTCCAGTCGGCCTTCTCCTTATCAATCTTGATAAGACCTTCTGTGACAACACTCCACGTGTCATCATGAAGAGAAGAGAAATGAGCACGAACTCTTTTCTTCCAAACAATGTAGTTTTCACGAGAGAAAGTTGGAATGGCTGTAGCACTGGCATCTTTGGGTATGTTCCACATATTTCAGGAAAGGCTTGAGAATAGAAACAAGGCTTTGATACCAATTGATAGGATCAGCTTTATCGATAGAGACTGGGGTCTGGCTAAGGATGAAGACTTATGAAAAACAGTTTGAAAGAAATCCTGTTAGGGATTTAATTCGCTTTCTATTCTACACAAACTTGTGTAAACACTTGAAACGGATTCAAGGCGGAATTGTTACTTGAGTTTGAAGCACAAGATGCAATATGAAAAGATGACAGAAATGAAGAACACAATAGTTTGTTTATGGATGTTCGGAGAAACTCTCCTACGTCACCCCTTCTTCCAACCACCGGAAGGATTCACTATAAGATGATTAGAATCAAATACAGTTTACACACACACTTAGCTCACTATTGAACAGAACACTTTCTGTTCAATTACAAGATGAAAAATATCACTCAGCTAAAGGTGTTTTGATTCTAGCTCTCTCTCTCGATTCACACACAGTACAATCAGAAAGAAGCTTCACAGTTCAGTAAGCAAGATGATTGAGTAGTTTCTCTCTCTGCACAATCAGATTGCTTGTTTGTTGTATTCGCTTGTTCGTTTGGCTAATTCGTGAGGCAGATTGTCCGTTGTCCTTAGGATTTGTTAAATACTGAGTAGGAGCTAACGGTCGAATCTTCAAGAATGATACGTGGCACTCTTCCATTGGAAAGCCTCCATTGTACACAGCAGGTTCTGAGCACAAGGATCGTGGCGGTACATCACTGGTAGTGTGCCGAATATTCCATCAGGGATGTACCTGCAAAACAAGTAATGTGAGGAAAATTCTCTTACGTGTCATTCCTTGATTGGATGCATATAGCTGTTGTACTGATCTTCACTAGAAAGTGGAGCAGGAGTAGGGTACAGTTATAGCACGTGGGTAGGAGAAATGCTAGATTCAAGCATACTGCTTAAACTGAGCATTAGACGTATTTCAGTTAGACGGATTGTGAAAATCAGTCTAATGAAATAAGTCATCTCCTTCTAACAGAATAACGTCAATTAGACCGCCTGGTCTAATAGAATTAGACGCACGTCTAACTTTCACTAATTAGATTACCCGTCTTATAATTCAATAACCATTAGACTGCACGTCTAACTCCACTGAGTTAGACTGCACGTCTAATTCCGGTTCTACCTCAGACTTGTCTGAAGGAGTTAGACGCACGTGTAACTATCACTAATTAGACTACCCGTCTAATTATTCAATAACCATTAAACTGCACTTTTAACTCCACTGAGTTAGACTGCACGTTTAATTCCGGTTCTACCTCAGACTTGTCTGAAGGAGTTATACGCACGTCTAACTTTCATTAATTAGACTACCCGTCTAATTATTCAATAACCATTAGACTGCACACGTCTAACTCCATTGAGTTAGACTACACGTCTGATTCCGGTTCTACCTCAGACTTGTCTGAAGGAGTTAGACGCACGTCTAACTTTCAATAATTAGACTACCCGTCTAATTACAAATATATTAGACTACACGTCTAACTCCGATGAGTTAGACTGTACGTCTAATTCCGAAAATCAATTAGACTACCCATCTAATTCTAATCATATAAGACTTACGTCTAATTCCGTGTATTCATTAGACCATCTATCTAATTCTTTATATCTATTAGACTACACGTCTAACTCCGATGAGTTAGACTGTACGTCTAATTCTATTAGACTTATGTCTAATTCCGTGTATTCATTAGACCATCCGTCTAATTCTTTACGTGTCTATTAGACTACACGTCTAACTCCGATGAGTTAGACTGTACGTCTAATTCTATTAGACTTATGTCTAATTCCGTGTATTCATTAGACCATCCGTCTAATTCTTTACATCTATTAGACTACACGTCTAACTCCGATGAGTTAGACTGTACGTCTAATTCTATTAGACTTACGTCTAATTCCGTGTATTCATTAGACCATTCGTCTAATTCTTTACACGTCTATAAGACTACACGTCTAACTCCGATGAGTTAGACTGTACGTCTAATTCTATTAGACTTACGTCTAATTCCGTGTATTCATTAGACCAACCGTCTAATTCTTTACACGTCTATTAGACTACACATCTATCTCCGATGAGTTAGATTGTATGTCTAATTCTATTAGACTTACGTCTAGTTCTTATGCAATGAAATCCAAAATCGGTCTAATGACCCTCATTAGATCCAAGTCTTATAACATATTGTCTCAATACACCTGTATCAAAACTCATATGTTATTTCATCATCAAAATATCAGTGGTTAAATTATTTCAACACTTAGTCAAAATAATTTGACCCAACAGATTCTAACTCTCTCTTGATGTACACACAATAAAGTAAGAAAGCAATTTGTGAGATTGTTCGTGTATCAGCTTGTATGTTTGCGTATATTCTAATCGATCGATGTTTCATCTGTTGTCTTTGAAGATCTTTAAATAGAGAGATGGTACCAGCGATCGAATCTTCTGTAATGATACGTGGCAAAATTCCATTGGAACGCCTCCATAGTACACAGGTACAAAAGACTCTAAGCACTAGGACAGTGGTCGTACCAATTTGGTAGAGCACCGAATATTCTTCTAGGATTGTGTTAGGGTCTAAAATCAAGGCCTCGGTCCTAGAATAAATTCCAGCAACGTTCCTCAGCACCCGGTCTCGGTCTTAGTGTGCACATGGGCCATATTTCTGTTTTGTTGTATTATTATTTTGTTTTGCTTTCTTTTTCTACTTTACAAACCGAATTTTGTTATTCTTTTAAAGTTGTTGTAACCGAATATTATGGGGCAAGACATCACCTATATAAGGCTGATCTTTCTTCCCCAAGGACCCATGAATAGAATGATGAAGATATGACTTCGCCCCTATTCGTCTATTATTATTATTATGGACTGTTTGGTATAAACCAACAGTAATTCTCTTCGCACCCTTGATTCTTCTATTCCCTCCCCCAAATTCTCTATTGAAAACCTTCCGCTGCCCTTTGATTGTAGAATTTCACCGGTCTTATAGATCAAGAACGTGATTCTTGAACCGAAAACACACCTTACGAAACAAGTCGTAACAGATTGTCCTGCAAAAATAAGTAGTGGGAAGAATATTTGTTTACGTGGCATTAGTACATTGGTTGCAAATGGCTGTCGTACTTATCTGCACGGAATAGTGGAGCAAGAGTAGCATACAACTAGTTGATCGTGGGTAGACGGATGTTAGTTTCAAGCAACTACTTAAGCATAGCATTAGACGTTTTTCAATTAGACTGACGAGTCTAATGAAGTTAGAAGCCCCCGTCTAATAGAATGATCCATTAAAACACCTGGTCTAATGGGATTAGACAGCACATCTAATTACAGTTCCCTTCAGACTAATCTGAAGGAGTTGGACTGCATGTCTAACTCTCATCTGTTAGACAGCACGTCTAACTACGCTTCCCTTCAGACTAATCTGAAGGAGTTAGACTGCACGTCTAACTCTCATCCGGTAGACTGTACGTCTAACTACGTATTTGTTAGACTACACGTCTAACTACGTATCCATTAGATTGCACGTCTAACTACGTTTCCCTTCAGACTAATCTAAAGAAGTTAGATTGCACGTCTAACTCTCATCTGTTAGACTGCACGTCTAACTTCACCTATTAGACTGCACGTCTAACTACATATTCGTTAGACTACACGTCTAACTACGTTTCCCTTCAGACTAATCTGAAGGAGTTAGACTATACGTCTAACTCTCATCTGTTAGACTACACATCTAACTACGCTTGTTAGACTACACGTCTAACTACGCCTGTTAGATTGCATGTTTAACTACGTATCTGTTAGACTACACGTCTAACTACGTATCCGTTAGAGTGCACGTCTAACTACGTATCTGTTAGACTGCACGCCTAACTACGTCTATTAGACTGCACGTCTAACTATGCCTGTTAAACTACACGTCTAACTCAATGCGTCTAGTAGCCAATAAGTCTAATGAATCTCATTCAGACTTAGTTTAATATATAATGTTTTCGATACACCTGCACAAAAAACAATTAGACGGCTTAGTTTAAGTTTTATACCAACTCATCATCAAAATTCCATTAGTTAGAATACTTTGACCCTTAGTCAAAATAATTTGACCCAACAAAGTCTAATGGAGTTAGACGTCCTCGTCTAACTACGCATTCCATTAGATCAAGTCTAATAGAGTTAGACGTACTCGTCTAACTACGCATCCCATTAGATCAAGTCTAATGGAGTTAGACTACTATATCTAACTTTGCATCCTATTAGACCAAGTTTAATGGAGTTAGACGTCCTCGTCTAGCTAAGCATCCCATTAGACCAAGTCTAATGGAGTTAGACGTCCTCGTCTAACTTCGCATCCCATTAGACCAAGTCTAATGGAGTTAGACTACCACGTCTAACTTCGCATTCCATTAGACCAAGTCTAATGGAGTTAGACTACCACGTCTAATTAGCCTGCTTAGACTACGTCTAAGTTAGCATATTCTAATGTACCTACACTAAAACAAATAGACAACTTAGCTTTATTCACAACTAAGTTTTAATCACAAATCATTAAAATAAGGTCGACATAGAATAATCTTATTTTAGTTTATTTTAGTCAAAATAATTTGACCCAACAAAATTGCATTACGTAATTTTATAAGCAAATGTAATTTTTTTTTAATATACGTTTCATATAGATAATGTAGATATTGTAGTTTTTGTTGATTATAGGTTTCATATAAATAATGTAGGTATTGCAATTTTTGTTAAATATATTTTTCATAGAAAAATGAAAAGTTTATTGCTTAATTTTCATATATTCGTTATATTGGATATTGCGAAAGATATTGCAGTTCATAATCTTATAAGTTATAGCACTTTATGTTAAATATATTTTTATTATTTAATAGATTCATCTTGTTGAAATTTTTATTGCAAAAAAATGGATTTATTAATAAAACATATATTGCAAGACTTATGGAAAAACCATAGTTACAATTTCAGAAAGAAAAAAAAATCTTTGCATTACATCTAGATTTAGTAGAAGTAATGCTGAAACAGTTATTATAAACACTAATGCAAATCTATAACTAGGTATTTGCAATGTTTATGGGTTCTTGCAAATTTAGTTGTGAAGTTCCGAACTAATGCTAAGAAAATTGATAAAGTCAGTTTTTAATGCAAAAATGGTTGATGGGCACTTATTGCAAATAAGCAATTTTTTTGTAGTGTACACAATAATGTAAAACTATTTACACATTCATATAAAATCATTTGCACCTTCATATAAACCGTATTTCACACTTGTAATGTGATTTACTAAAGTAATTAAATTTGTTAAAATCATTAATAATGATTGGTTTAATGTTCAAATACGACTTTTAATACTTGAAAACTGAATTATATACACGAAATACAACTTATATCCTTAAAAATTGAAATATATGCATGTAATTTCATGTAAAATCATTTACACATTAATGTAAAACTATTTAAACATTCATATCAAACCATTTACACCTTTGTGTAAACCGTAGTAAAGACCTGCAATGCAATTTACTAAAGTGCTTAAAGAATAATTTTACATGATAATATACTGCATATACGCCTATAGTTATGAATAAAGGATAGTTTTACATGATAATTTCTTCTATTTACGCATATAGTTATGAATAAATGATAGTTTACATGATAAATTCTTCTATATACACCATATAATTATTAATAAATAATAGTTTTACTTTTACATGATAATTTGTTGCATACACGCCTATTGTTATGAATAAATGATAGTTTTATATGATAATTTGTTGTTGCATATACGCCTATAGTTATGAATAAATGATAGTTTTACATGATTTTTTTTCTATTTACGCCTATACTGATGAATAAATGATAGTTTTACATATTAATTTGTTGCATATACGCCTATAGTTATGATAATTTCTTTTTATATAAGCTTATACATTCTCTTATTTGTTTGATATCATTTGTAGAGTTCAACTAAAATATTACATGAGGAGAAGTAAATTAAACAAATCATCCACATCAAGCAAGCACTCCACACCCTTAGACATACTAGTAACAACATCTCATGAAGATTTTATTGAGAACCCTCCTAAAAAAAATAAAACTTTCAAAAGCTACAATTTTTAAGACCCGAACATATCCAATGGGCCTTCATAATCTCATTCAACATTTATCCGAAGAACAAAATGATGCAATGAGGGACATTGGATTTGGTTCACTTCTTTCACTTGGCATATCTAAAAGCCCTATTCAATTCTCTCGAAGCATTGTGAGTCTCTTTAACTTTAGAAGGAGAGCCATGATCCTAAATAGTGAAGAGGAGGTATATATTGAATAAGAGGATCTTCAATGTGTATTGAACATCCTGAGAGAGTAATTAAAAATTAAAGAGTCCATTATAGGCAGCTCTAACGAGGAGTACAAGGACAAGAGGAGGGTGTGGAAAAGGAGATGGGGAATGAAGGTGGACAAGGGAGGTCCTTCAACCCATGAAATGCCCAAAAGAATTCTACATAACAAAGCTGGAGACAACAACTTTCAGATAGACTTCGTTGTTTATATTGTGTCAAGTTTTTTGTGAACTTCTCAAAATCCACAGTGCAGGTATACCCCAATTTCTTAAAAAAATTTCATGTAAAAGTATTTCAACCTTCTTGTAAAACTATTTCCTCCTTCATGTAAAATGATTTGAGCCTTCATGTAAAACACTATATTGTTTAGAAAAATCTTATACTCATATTAAAGATTTTTATTTTTTTTACAAATTAAATATCTTGAAATTCATACAGGATATTTCTAAAATAAAATATTTCAAACATATTAGATGGACTTTTAGATAGTGTTCTAAAGTGGCATAACAATAAAACATCATTTTTTTTCATGAACCATTGACGTTTCTTTTGGTAAATGTTCAATTGATATCTAAGTATATTGTTGTAGTTTATTAATTTATAATTTGTTAATGTAGTATATTTATAAATATAGTTGTTCTACTTGAACTGCGTTATTAAGCACAAAGTACACTTAAATATCCTAAGGTGTTTCCCAATTATGGGATGCTTGGACAAAATGAAGATGTATGAGAGGATTGAGTATGAGTCCAAACATAGGGGGTTTGGGTAGGGTATAGAGATTTCATGCATACGCATTCCAATAATAGAAGAAGATGATCAACAATTAAATGATCTACTTGAGAATGATCTGCATTTTCAGGACATGGCTGAGAAGGAGTTGCCTAATAATGAGCTACTTGAGAAAGAGCTGCCTAAGCAGCCTAAGACTATGATGCCTAATATGGACATGTCATCACCTCTTACTTATACGTTCAGAAAAATTGTTGAGACTACACAACTATTCAGAGACGCGGCACAAATGCTATAACATATATTTTTAACCGAGAATTACAAAAATAAGTCACTTGAAGTTATAGAAGTCGGTATTAACCCTCTTTGAAAGCACATAAACTGTGATCCACTACTCAGAAAAGCCTTCGTAAATAACTTACATAAGAATAAAATTTACTAACCAAAGACAACAACATCCTCCCAACGAAGATAACATCATTCCTCCTAACGAAGACAACAACACACCACCAAAACGAAGACAACAACATTTCCCCCTGAAAAAGACATCAACAACTAAGACATAAATACTAAAAATAATGAAGGAACATCCACACATTACCTCTCAATTATACTAGTGGAAGTTCCTCCTAACGAAGACATCAACAACGAAGACGAACACACTCAATCGAACGAAAGAACATCCACACAATTCCTCTCAATTTTACTAGTGAAAGTTCCTCCCACACTAATTCAAGACTTCAGAATTCCAAAAGAAGCAATGTCAGTTTCTCCAACCTCACAACTTAAAAACAGGGTGATAAAATTTCCTAATGTATTGAACCCCTTCTTCACCAAAATATTTAAGGATTGGAAAGATGGACTATGAAGCATAAATTAATTCGGGATTAATATTTTTAGAAGGACTGACCCAAAGTAATTTTTTGTGCACACTTATTTATATGGAAAAATAAAAAGTGTACCTCAGCATAAAATATGTTATTGTGTTATGTAGGGAAATTTTATTCGAGACTGCGTACCTCCACCTAAAGTTGACGCATGAGGACTTCCTTAGCATGGTGAATAAAAATGGATTGATAGTGCAATAGTTGATGTTTATGCGGTTTTGATGAACGTAAATTATAGACAATAGATAAGGCCTGAAAAGAATAAGATTTACTTCACCACTTGGCCTTCTGTAAGATCTACTAACACTATATTATTTATACATTTTGTATTAGTTTTCTTATAAACTCTTTACCGTAAATATATAGACATTAGTCAACGCTCAATTCGAGTTAACGCTCATTGAAGAAATGATAAAGTTGGAAATTTTCAATCAAAGTATCGATAATGCGGACCTTGTAAGTAAATCTATCGTTCAAATAATCATGTAAATCTATTTACAAGGTCATATAAAACGATCCAATACGTCATGTAAAAAGATTCACAATAGCATTTAAATCTCTATTCACTGTTTTCTTTTGCTACAAATATTTTTTCCTGTATGTATTAGTAGATATTTCAACTTAGTTTATTATAACTTTCTCGAAAAGGAAATACAAGTAATTGACAACAGAAAAAATTGGATGTACCATTCGAGAATAAATATATATTAGTACTACAATTGGTGATACTATAATATTCTTTTTTTTATCATTTAAGAATAAATATATATTACTTGACATAATTTATTGTTCATCATTGTAAACAGGAGGCCAATTTTCTCATATTTTTGAAGAGTATACACTCCTCTACTATTGATAGGGTCTTCAAATTGAAACTAAATCTTTTAAAAATATTGTGGCAAGATAACATAAATTATAATGATTGTGGTGTCTACTGCATGAAGCATATGGAGACATTTAACGAAGACAACAAGAAGTGGAGTTTTTGCTTCACAATTAAAACTGCCTAGAAAACAAAAATCATTGAGGTTAAATTACATGGTGTCTATCCTCGACTCCAACATAAACGAGTTGAGTAAAAATATGAAAGTGAGTTGCCAAAAAATTTAAAATTTTCTCAAAATGTATAATACATATAGTTGACAATTTTACATTATAAATCGTATTTCACATATATATATATATATATATATATATATATATATATATATATATATATATATATATATATATATATATATATATATATATATATTTCACATATATATATATATATATATATTTCACATATATATATATATATATTTCACATATATATATATATATATTTCACATATATATATATATATATATATATATATATATTTCATATATATATATATATATATATATATATATATATATATATATATATATATATATATATATATATATATATTTCACATATATATATATATATATATATATATATATTTGTTATATATATTTGTTATATATATTTGTTATCATCTTTTATTTTTTCAGCACTTTAGTTTATCTCTACACTTTATGTAAAAATATCATTTATTCATCGGTATATGCGTAAATAGAAAACATTATCATGTAAAAGTATCATTTATTCATTAGTATAGGCGTAAATAAAAGATATTATTCAGAAGTATATGCACAAATAGAAAAAAAAATTATCATGTAAAGCTATCAATTATTCATAACTATAGGTGTATATAATTAAGTTTTCAAGTATTAAAAGTCGTATTTAAACATTAAACCAAGCATTAAAAATTATTTTAACAAGTTTTATAATTATTTTGAACTTTAGTAAATCGCATTACAAGTCCTTGCTACGGTTTACATTAAGGCGCAAATAGTTTTTACATGAAAATTATCGGCATATATTTTAAGTTTCAAACATTATAAGCCGTATTTCGTGTATATAATACAATTTTTAAACATTAAAAGTCATATTTGAACATTAAACCAATCATTATAAATAATTTTAACAAATTTTGTAATCATCTTTTATTTTTTAAGAACTTTAGTAAATCGCATTACATGTCTTTACTACGGTTTACATTAGGCGTAAATAATTTTACATGAAAGTGTAAATGGTTTTACATGAATGTGTAAATTGTTTTACATGAATGTGTAAATTGTTTTACATGAAAATTACTAGTATATATATTTTAGTTTTCAAGAATTATAAATTGTATTTCCTGTACAACTTTGGCATAACTTTTGCTAACAAGTACGCTTTATGCTTTTACTACTTCTCTTTTTATCTATAACATGACTATATTTAAACGCATAACTAAGAACAGAGGCGGATCTATGTAGTCAATCCCGAAAGAAATTGTTTTTAACAGTAAAAATGTGACAATATTGCCTATTTTTTTAATTTAATTCACTATTTGGTAATTATTTCTTTTTAAGAAATGACAAAACTTACATTTATCTCTCGTTTTATCAATAATCTTCTCGTTATTGTTTTTAAGCTCACCCTACATTTTTTTCAGCCCACCCTAATTAAGATTTTTAGATTTGTCTCTAACTAAAAACATGTTTGTTACAAGACTATGTAGATAGGATTGAAAAAAATAACCTCTATAAGATACATTATATATTTTGTGTAGATAACTTATTAAATAATATGTAAATATTATATTTTTATGAAATAACCAAAGATTTATAGTAGAGACCGTTAAGAAACGGGTACGAGGGACATATAGCGTCGAGACTATTTCTCAAGTGTAATAAGCACCAAATCTAAATCAGAATCTCTATTATTTGTATTTTCAAAAGTGACATCATTTCTTTCTAGTTTTCTCATGGAGAAAATAGAGTGACGACGCTTACCATTCAAAGTTGTCTAACTTAAATCGAGCCATATTTTGATTACTTATCTCATTTTTATTACGAGACAACCTCTGAAAGGTGTCACAATCTTTATTTTATTTTTACAAGATTCGATATAAATATAAATTTACGAGAAAAAAAATTATAAGCGTTATAACTACATATTGTGTCCAATGTATAAAACTCACCAAATCAGACTAATAAATTGTAACTCACAATTTGAAATTTAGAAAATTGAAGGTTCATTTTTGTGAACAACCTGAACTGAACTAACTTCCTTATGCCCCTAGTTGAAAGAGAGACTATTTTCTTTATGCACGACTTTGATTTTATATATATATATATATATCTATAGTTGGTAATGAGGATTGACTCAATCTCAATGTGTAATTTGGGTTCTATGAAAGGAATTTATATTTTTATTATAGGTATATATCATTAAAAAAAATCATATATATATAATTATCTAACAACCAAAACATAAAAACAATATCTTTATTTAATTATGCTTGATATGAGGGTATTATTTTAGGGTAAAGTCAACTAGATGTTCAATAAAATGTTTTTTAACTTGATTATTTAATTATGTTTAGGAGGAGGGTATTTTAGGTAAAGTTCATTCCTTCTACACAAATCAATGCATGCATGCATCCAATTACCAATTGATTAATTAAATAATTAATTAGTTAATCAATCATGTGACATAATTAATAATATAAATTTATAATAGTCTTCCTTTGGACAAAAGGGAAAAAGAAAGGAACCATACCACCCTTTGATGCTACTCTCTAACTAACATTAAATTGGAAGCAAAGAAAAAATCTTCACCTACTTAAAAAATTTATATATAGCTGGAAAGCCACCGACAAATGGGTGTCAAGCCGAGCCGCCGACTGAGCCGATTCAAGTCGTGACAATGAAGCCAGGCTTTCAATGAAATTGCCAGTAATATGGACGAGTGAACCCCACATCCAGCCTGTTGAATTTCAGATTAAATAATAAATAGCAAAAAGAGAGTGTTTTTATTTTTGTAAAGAAAACAGCTCAATTTTATAATAATAATAATTTTATACATAAATATAACAATTTGAAGTTTACCATGTATTTTTTTAATGGTTTATAGTTATTTAAGATGTTTTGTATATATATTATTTAATATTTTAAATATTCTAATAATCAAAGTTATTTTATATTTTGTCACTATTTTGCTTGTCTCAAAAAAATATTCAACATTTAATCCTTTAATTATTTAATGTTGTGAGTTTTAAATTTTAGATATATAAATAATTAATATTAAATTAAGCAGGGACATTATTGCAGAATTATTTATTTCTTAAAATTTATAAAAACTAATAGTTATAATATTCTTATTATTTAATATTACTTAGAGCTTGTTCCGTAGTGTTTTTTTTTTTAAATAAACCTTGGTTTATTTATTAAATTTTTTTATTTAAATAAATTTTGGCTTATTTACAAAATATTGTTGAGGAGCTAAGTAATTTTTGATAAAAAGATTTAAATTGAATATATATGATAAAATAATTTATTTTTTAAAATAGATAATTAATAAAATAAGTGAAGTGATTAATAAGAGAGTGAATAAAATAAACCAAACTAAGAAGCTATTAAATTTTGTAGATATAAATAATTAAGTCATATAAATTCATGTAATATATTTTATAAGAAAAATATATTTTTTATTTAATCATAATATTACTAAGATATAGAACAATGAGAATATAAAAGTGTAACTTAATGACCTATGAGTAAAAAGCTTACCCTACCTGTACCGGCTTACCTAACAAAAAAAATCTTAATATCAATTATTGATATGTACATATTAAAATTTGAATTGAATTTAATATTGAAATGTTGTAAAAAAGAATTAGTTTAATTCAAACTTATTTTTCAACTTTAGTTTTAATATATCCACATACAAGTTCTTTTATTATAACCAAAATTTTTAATAATATGTCTGATTTATATCAAGTAGAGATTAGAATAACAAACTATCTACTATTCTATTACATCCTTGAGAAGTTTATTCTCAATATTTTGTTGAATTAAATTAGACCATGACTCAATTTAGAAAATATATACTTTTAGAAATTTGAAATTGAATCAGTCTTAATGAAAATTAATAAATTTGTAATAGTATTACCTTTATTTAGTTATGTAAACAATTATGTATAGTTGGATTACACAATAAATTTAGGTATACTAAACACGATCTTTGCACCACAATTTATATATTTAGGTGAGTGTAAATGAGTATGAATGCTACTTGAGTTAATATTCAAGTCAATCATTGAGTAAATGAGTATGAATGATATGAGTTAATATGTACAAATTTTCATATGAGGGTAATGTCAAGTCTGTTTTGCCAAAACGCAAAGAGAGTATGATCGATAAAAATATTAATAACGATGACGAGTCAGTTAATGCAAACTATTTTAAATAAGAATAATGACTGAGAAATTATATAAAAGAATAATAGTTATATATATAATTATATATATAATGAGGGTAGGAGGTGACAGGAACTTGGTAATAATAAATTGTGTTAATGCAAAATAACTTAATGAAGATAGTGAAGAAAAATTATAAAATTGATTTGTAAGAGGGTATGAGTTGGCCCGCCCCCTAAATTTGTTTCTTATATGTGAATTATTAATGCATAAAAATATCTATAATTTATTTTAAAAAAAAATCTTTTAAAAAGCAATATGAACAAAAGAATTAAAGTTTTAAAGAAATTAATCTGTGTTGGTTTATGGGTTATCTATATATATCTAATAATTTTTAAGAAATAAAATGTAGGGTGATAATCACGTTCTCACCATATATCACATAGACTTATTATATTTTATAATTGTTTCTCTCTCTTGTCATAATTACCTATTCATAATTACTAATTTATCTCTCGTACCATAATTATTAATTTATCTTTTCTAATTAATTTTTATTTTACTAATTTTTCTTTCTTAATTATACATATTATTTTTCTTCATTAATTTTATATAAACTTATATTTAATATTATATATATGTATTTAAAATATACATAATAATGCTATATATAATATATAATAACGTTTAAATAATTTATTAAACTTAAAATAAAATTACAAATTTTACTTTTATATTCATTTCTCTCTCATATTCATAATATACCTTCCTAATTAATTTCCGTTTTATAACACTAATAATTAATTTATTTTTTATTTTTTTTCCTCATATATATATATATATATTTCATATTTTCTTACCCATCATTTTTATAATTTTTTTCATAAAATAAAAATTATAAATATTTTAATTTATTAAAAAAATAATATTAAGCGTTTCTCTCTCCTAAAATCTATATATAGTATATTTTATCATTAATTTTATATAAATATATTTTTTTACTTTCTATTATCCTTCTATGCATATTTATTATTTATATACTTAATTAATTAATTTTCTTTTATTCATTGTATATTTTATCTATTATTAATTAACAAGGATTAAATATTTATACATACATAAAATTTTAAATTTAATTTAAAAAATACAAGTGGTAATGGTTAACCTGTTCACATATTTATTATTTATATAATCAATTAATTAATTTTCTTTTATTCATTATATATTTTATCTATTATTAATTAACAGGGATTAAATATTTATACATACATAAAATTTTAAATTAAATTCAAAAAACACAAGTGGTCTAATGGTTAAAGTGTTCACATTTCATATTAGAGACCAAAGTTCGAGTCTCAATTTACGCGAATTTATAAATGATTGTGCATGTGGGTATGAGTGGGTGAATTTGTGGTCGATGTGGATGGCATGTGTGAGTTCCTATGTAGTGGATATGAGTGGGTGAATTTTTGGTCTATGTAGATGGCATGTGTGAGTCCCTACGTAAATGCGTATGTGAATTTGTGATTGATGGGAAAGGCCAAAATTAAGGGTAAGATGGCATGTATGATTCCCTACGTAAATGCGAGTATGAGTGGGTGAATTTGTGGTCTATGTGGATGGCATGTGTGAGTCCCTACGTAAATGCGTATGTGAATTTGTGATTGATGGGGAAAGCCAAAATTAAGGGTAAGATGGCATGTATGAGTCCCTACGTAAATGCGGGTATGAGTGGGTGAATTTGTGGTCGATGTGGATGGCATGTGTGAGTCCCTACGTAGTGGGTATGAGTGGATGAATTTGTGGTCGATGTGGATGGCATGTGTGAGTTCCTACGTAGTGGATATGAGTGGGTGAATTTGTGGTCTATGTGGATGGCATGTGTGAGTCCCTACGTAAATGCGTATGTGAATTTGTGATTGATGGGGAAGGCCAAAATTAAGGGTAAGATGGCATGTGTGAGTCCCTACGTAAATGCGTATGTGAATTTGTGATTGATGGGGAAGACCAAAAGTAAGGGTAAGATGGCATGTTTGAGTCTCCTACGTAAACGAAGATAATATATATAATAATGTTTAAAACATAAAATTTAGGGTGATATTTACCAAAATTTTACACATTTTATATGAATTTCTCATCAAATTCTCGCAGTACAATTATCTCTCTTTTCTCCTTAGGAGGTGGGTGTCGACAACGGAAGAAAGACTAGAGAAAAATATTCGATCTTAATTTGAAGAAAAAACGGGAAGCGAATGAATACGAGGATTCGAAATTAAAAGGAAATCGAGGATTTCTCTACCTCCGTGGATTCTGATATTTTTTAAAAAAATTTAAAATTAATTAATTTTTTCATTTTTACACATTTTATATGATTTTCCAATCAAATTCTCACGGTTTATCAAATTTTCGCGTTACATTTGTCTCTCCTTTCTCCTTAGGTATAAGTCTTTTTTAAATCGACACTCCTTTCTCTTTAGGTTTATGTAGTATGAGAAGAGGAGGAGGGCGACGCCGACGTGATGGAGAAGAGTGACGATGATGCAACGGAGGAGGGCGACGATGACGCAAGAGAGACATAGAGGAAAATATTCGATCTTGATTTGAAAAAAAAAATGAGAAGCGAATGAAGACGAAGATTCGAAATCAAGAGAAAGACGAGTATTCTGTCTCCGTAGATTTAGAAAATAAAATAATTTTTTTTTTACAAATTTTATATGAATTTCTCATCAAATTCGTCTCTCCTTTCTTCTTAGGTCTAGGTATTTCTTAAATTGACTCTCATTTCTCCTTAGGTATAAGTAGCAGGTGGGCAACGACGACGCGACGAAGGAGGGCGACGACGACGTAAGAGAGACCTAGAAGAAAAAATTCGATCTTGATTTGAAGAAAAATGGGAAGCAAAAGAAGACGGTGATTTTATATGAATTTCTCATCAAATTCGTCTCTCATTTCTTCTTAGGTCTAGGTATTTCTTAAATTGACTCTCATTTCTCCTTAGGTATAAGTAGCACGAGAAGTGGAGGTGGGCAACGACGACGCGACGAAGGAGGGCGACGACGACGTAAGAGAGATCTAGAAGAAAAAATTCGATCTTGATTTGTAGAAAAATGGGAAGCAAAAGAAGACGATGATTTGAAATCAAGAGGAACACGATAATTCTCTTTCTCCAAAGATTTAGATTTTTTTTATTATTAATTTTTTTCTATAACAAAATCTAATAAGATATTTTATAAGAAAACTATAAATAAAATTGTATTTTAATGAATAATATTAATATTTTAATTATTTATATATATAATAAAAAATATAATAAATATATTATATATATAAATAATACAAAATATATTTAACTCTATATTTTGATATGTTTTAAATAATTGATAAATATTTATTAATTTAATTTATAATATTATTATAAATATATATACTTTTATACAAAATATTATAAAATTAAATTATTTTTTTTAATAAAAATAATAATTAATGATATTATTTAACCAAAATAAAATTATATATATAATAATATTTATATATATATATATATATATATATATATATATATATATATATATATATATATATATATATAGTTTTGAAACAAGAGTTTTATGGTGTTGACATAAAAAAGATGGTTCAATATTATTTTTTAATAGACATTTTACATATATTTTAATTAATATTTTGACTTTTAATGTATAATAAACTGTTTTCGAAATTTTTGAGAGGATATAATGAAGCTGAAATAATTATGTACAAAAGAGAAAAAAAATACAAACATATTTTCCTCAAATATTATTTTCGCCAATTTAAGATAGTGTGATAATTCACGTTAAATTTTTTTTTAATTAAATTACTAAAACAAAAAAAATAAATTTTTGAATAAATGACCATATTTGTATTATTTTATTTTAGTTGTATTTAAAAAAAAATCTATAAAAAAAATTATAATAAATTTGAGATTAGATAAATTCACAAAATGTTAATAAAAATGGAAATGTGAAAGAATATATACACAATGTGAAAACAGTTAATATAGTATATAGTGTGATTAAATTATTTTAATATAGAAATTTTGATTTTTTTTTATAAATTTGTCCGTTTAAATCGCACGGAAATCATGCTAGTTTTATGAAGATTGCTTATTAAGTAACTATAAAATTATATTTTTCTTGTGATGTGTGATATGTCACCTTATGATCTTTTTATAAATGTGAAATGGTTAATTTAATTATAGTACATTGTATATGGTATTTTAATATTTTTGGTTTTGAGACTAAAGTTTTATATTGTTTAACAAGCAACAAAAAAAAAATAGTGTTAGACTAATTTGAGTATTCTTTTGAATACAGTAATTTGTATATATAAATGATTTCATGATTTTGAATAGAAGATAATTCTTAATATTCTAAGATGTATTTGAAATTTTGTATGGCGATTATTTCAAAATCATTTGTAAGTGCAATTAGATTGTCAAGCTTTAAATAAAATTAACATAATTAACATAAATGTCGTGTAGATGCACAGATGAAAATATATATATATATATATATAATATTATTTATCTATAAATATTTTAGATAAAAGTAATATTAAATCAAATTAAATTAGTTTAAAATTATTTTTAATTTGTAAAATTTAAGTTTAATTTTAAAATTAATATTAACATATATTTTATCCCTTCGGCACCCACTTAATCCCTCAATTGACTATCATCTTGTAACTCAAACTTTTTCATATGCATTTTTTATCCCTTCGGTAAATTATCCATCAATCTTAGTCGAGCTCAATTGATGACACACCTCTTATATCTCGATAAACTCAACCACTAACCCTCCAATTGACCCTCATCTTGTGACTCATACTTTTTATATGTCTCTTTATTCTCTCGGTAAACCACCCACCGACCCTAATCTTGTGACTCGCATTTTTTCATATGCCTCTATCCCTCAACAAACTACTCACCAATCTTAGTCAATTTCTCTTTTATTCCCACTTCAATAACTCAACAACCAATAACAATTGATTACAGACCTCTTATCCAACGTCAAACCAAGCACTAACTACCACCTGACATTAATTTTGTGACCTCACACTTTCAAATGCTCGTCAAACCAACCATTAATTCCAACCTCACACTCGATAAACCACCCAACACCCGATCTCCATCTCGTGACCTCACACTCGTTAAACCACCCAATACCCGACCTCCATCTCGTGACCTCACACTTTCAAATGCTCGTCATACCAACCACTAATTCTGACCTCACACTCGATAATCCACCCACCACCGACCTCCATCTCGTGACTTCAGACTTTCAAATGCTTCTCAAACCAACCATTAATTCCGATCTCACACTTTCAGATGCCTATCATTTGTTTAAAAATTGCGCCACCATATATTATGGTCAAGAATACATTATTGGAAATATAAATTTGCATGTTTTGAGATTCAAACCATGTCTTAAGTATGAAATGTGAACACTTAAACTGCTAGACCACTTATGATTGTTGAAATAATTTTATTATTTTGTGTATTTATATATATTTTGTATTTAATATTTATTACTAATTAGTTAATTTTTATATTAACATAAAAATTATTTATATTCATAAAGAAAATATTATTAGTATATATATATGAGAGAAAAAATGTATAATAAAAGATAAAATGTATTTATATAAAATTAATGATGAAAAATAATATATAAGATAATAAATAAATATAAAATTATAAATGTGCATTTATAAAAAAAAATTATATATATATATAAATAAATAAATAAATATAAAAATTATAAAGATAGGTGCATTTATAACAAAAAAAATAAAACAAATAAATAAATAAAATTTGTTTATATCTTGAAATAATATTAATATAGATAATTTTTAAATGATATATACTAAGGATATATATATATATATGGTAATAGAAAACAAAATTTAATTAAGGAAGGGAGTGTAAGAGAGAAGAAAGAGAAAATACCTAATAACTTAAATTATATAAGTTATGACGTGAATTAATGTGGTTCTTGTTGATTTTAAGAATTATTATTATTATATAAATAAATATATATTATGAAGATGGCTTATTAAGTAACTATAAAATTATATTTTTCTTGTGATGTGTGATATGTATCACCTATTCACCTTATGATCTTTTTTTATAAATGTGAAATGGTTAATTTAATTATAGTACATTGTATATGGTATTTTAATATTTTTGGTTTTGAGACTAAAGTTTTATATTGTTTAACAAGCAACAAAAAAAATAGTGTTAGACTAATTTGAGTATTCTTTTGAATACAGTAATTTGTATATGTACATGATTTCATGATTTTGAATAGAAGATAATTCTTAATATTCTAAGATGTATTTGAAATTTTGTATAGCGATTATTTCAAAATCATTTGTAAGTGCAATTAGATTGTCAAGCTTTTAATAAAATTAACATAATTAACATGAATTTCGTGTAAATGCACAGATGAAAAAAAAAAATATATATATATATATATATATATATATATATATATATAATATTATTTATCTATAAATATTTTAGATAAAAGTAATATTAAATCAAATTAAATTAGTTTAAAATTATTTTTAATTTGTAAAATTTAAGTTTAATTTTAAAATTAATATTAACATATATTTTATCCCTTCGGCACCCACTTAATCCCTCAATTGAATATCATCTTGTAACTCAAACTTTTTCATATGCATTTTTTATCCCTTCGGTAAATTATCCATCAATCTTAGTCGAGCTCAATTGATAACACACCTCTTATAGCTCGATAAACTCAACCGCTAACCCACCAATTCACCCTCATCTTGTGACTCATACTTTTTATATGTCTCTTTATTCTCTCGGTAAACCACCCACCGACCCTAATCTTGTGACTCGCATTTTTTCATATGCCTCTATCCCTCAACAAACTACTCACCAATCTTAGTCAATTTCTCTTTTATTCCCACTTCAACAAGTCAACAACCAATAACAATTGATTACAGACCTCTTATCCAACGTCAAACCAAGCACTAACTACCACCCGACATTAATTTTGTGACCTCACACTTTCAAATGCTCGTCAAACCAACTATTAATTCCAACCTCACACTCGATAAACCACCCAACACCCGATCTCCATCTCGTGACCTCACACTCGTTAAACCACCCAATACCCGACCTCCATCTCGTGACCTCGCACTTTCAAATGCTCGTCATACCAACCACTAATTCTGACCTCACACTCGATAATTCACTCACCACCGACCTCCATCTCGTGACCTCAGACTTTCAAATGCTTCTCAAACCAACCATTAATTCCGATCTCACACTTTCAGATGCCTATCATTTGTTTAAAAATTGCGCCACCATATATTATGGTCAAGAATACATTATTGGAAATATAAATTTGCATGTTTTGAGATTCAAACCATGTCTTAAGTATGAAATGTGAACACTTAAACCGTTAGACCACTTATGATTGTTGAAATAATTTTATTATTTTGTGTATGTATATATATTTTGTATTTAATATTTATTACTAATTAGTTAATTTTTATATTAACATAAAAATTATTTATATTCATAAAGAAAATATTATTAGTATATATATATATGAGAGAAAAAATGTATAATAAAAGATAAAATGTATTTATATAAAATTAATGATGAAAAACAATATATAAGATAATAAATAAATATAAAATTATAAATGTGCATTTATAAAAAAAATTATATATATATATATAAATAAATAAATAAATATAAAAATTATAAAGATATGTGCATTTATAACAAAAAAAAAACAAATAAATAAATAAAATTTGTTTATATCTTAAAATAATATTAATATAGATAATTTTTAAATGATATATACTAAGGAAATATATATATATATATACGGTAATAGAAAACAAAATTTAATTAAGGAAGAGAGTTTAAGAGAGAAGAAAGAGAAAATACCTAATAACTTAAATTGTATAAGTTATGACGTGAATTAATGTGGTTCTTGTTAGAATTATTATATATATATATATATATATATATATATATATATTTATTGATTTATTGATTTTACATTTAGAATAATATTGAGGTTCTAATGTTATGATTTTCAAAACTGTTACAAATTAAAAAATGTTGAGTTATGTATTGAATGTGAAATTGGTTTAAAATGATCTCTAATCCAATATAAATAGTCATTGATTAAAATTTAAAAAATGAGTTTTAAAATTTTGTCCATTTTGTTATCATATTTTTATGATAATGTTATAAAATAATTGCATGTCGTAAAATTTACTTTGAAAAATAATAAGTATAATTTTAAAATCTGTTCTAAACAAATATTTATATTAAAAATTAATTAAATAAAAAAACAAAGGTAGAATTACTATTAAGGTTCGAATTTGGACCTTTCACTCAATCAATTTTGAATTTTGAAAAGTATAGAATTATTCAATTCTCAACTATTTAGATTTTTTTCTAGATGGACAAAACATTTTCATATTATTTTAACTTAGTTTTCTTATTCTTATTTAATTTGTCATATTTATAAATATATTGATATTTAGAGACGTTTTTGACATATATTTTTAAAAATTAAATATTATTATTGAGATTTACGTATTTTAATATTTCAAAATTGATTTGAGTAACTAAAAAAAGTTTAATTTAAGAAAAATTAAAATTTTTTATTTATATTTTAAATAACTTCTTAACGAAATTTTTTTATATAAAGTTTACTAATTTGTAGTATTCGTATTTTAGATTAAATATTTTTTCGAGAAAAAAAGTAATGAATGAAAATAATTAAATAAAAAAGAAAAAGAATTGTTATTTTATTTTTATCAATAATAAATTAATTTAATTCCTAAAAAAAATACTGTATTAAAGTAAAAGGACGGATGTTAATAATTATTATTATTTTATTTTTTAAATATTTTTTTATTATTTTATTTTTTAAAATACCTTAAATAATTAAAATGTGATTGTAGAAACTCATATAATTCCAAAACCAACATTTTTCTAATTTAACTTTTCAAATTAACTTATTTTTTTCATTGTTCAAACTTACTTTTATTAATATTTATTTATATATAAAAATTATTATTTTTATAAAGTTAATTATTTATATTTTGATATATATTTTAAATTATTACTTTTATAAATTTGATTATTTATGTTTTAATATATACATTTACATTTCAAATATTATTTTATATTACTTTTTTATTAAAAAAAAGTTTTATCCAATATTATATAAATAAAAATAATTTAAATATAATGACAAAAATATTATAAAAACATGATTATTCAAAGTGTCATCAAACAAAGTAAAAAAAATAATTAAATATATATATATATATATATATATATATATATATATATATATATATATATATATATATATATCAAAATATAAATAATCAAAATTATAAAAATTATAATTTAAATATATATAATTAAATATAATTAATAATGAATATAAAAAGATAGAAAAATTGAGTCTCAACAATAAAATAAATTAGTTTGATAATAAATTAAAAAAAAAACTATTAAGTTGGTTTGAAAAGTTAAAAGGTTTTAGATTTGTTTGGAAAATGTTTGATCATATACATTGTTAAAAATTGGGAAAATTGGATCAAATTATCCTAATGACAGGTAAAAATAGAAAAATGACCCACACTTAATAATGTTTGCAAAAATGACTTTTAACCTATAAAATGTTCTTGGTGCCTTAAATGGTCTTACACTTTAAATCTCAAGAATAATCCCTATTCATTCACAAAATCTCCCTATCTTCTCTCCCTCTTATTCCTTCCATTGCCTGTAAAATCCTAAACTCTTTGATTAGATTATGTAGTGTGTTTCATCATCCTTCTTTGTTGTTAACGTCAATGGAGTCCATGGAGGCTATTTCAAAGGTAAAAACGGGGTAAGGCAAGGGGACTCCTCTCTTCTTACCTTTTCGTAGCTATCATGGCGATCTTTGAGAGCATCTTCGCGATATTCCAAAAGAATCGTCCATACATCTTTCACCTATTCTGTGAGGTAGAGGAGGCAACTCATTTATGCTTTGCTGACGATTTGTTTATTCTAGCGCACGCAGACATTGATTTCATTAAAACTATTAGGGCTGCACTATCGTTCTTTTCTGAGGTTACAGGTTTAACTATTAATGAAAGCAAAAGTGTGGCATTTTTGGAGGCGTGAATGACGAAACAAAGTAGGACATCTTCAACATCATGGGCATCAAGGAAGGCAGTTTTTTTTGGGGGGGGGGAAACGACTTAGCGTCATTTCATTAAAAATTCTCAAAAACGGGAAAAAAAAACCCACGAGTTTAAGAGATCATTCTAAACAGGCCTAGAATGATTTTGAAGTCGTAACATTCTAAACAAAAGCTAAAAAGCTAAAAATGTAAATGAATTATCTGTTTACAATGCTTTCAATTCTAGTGAGTTTAAAAAACGGTAAACTCCAGTTCCTGCAGATATTCCAGTTCTGCTCCGTGCTTGGAATTCCTCTCCACGTTCTCACGAGGGCGCTGCAATCCGATACAATATCTTTCCATAACTCGTCAACGCTCTTGCGGGTTCTTCCATATACCCTTGCATTCCGTTCTTGTCAAATGTTATACACCACTGCTCCAAAGTCGCACTTGAACACGTTTGTTGCAAATCTATTTCCTTTGTCTTTGAGTAGTGCTGCTTCTTTGATTTCATTCCATTTGCTCGGGAAACTAATCAGCTCCGGGCTTTTATAGAATCTGTCCCAAAACTCCGAAGTAATACAACAGCTCCCGAATAAGTGATTTATGGTGTCTTCATTTTCTATGCATAGAAGACATCTCGCGTCTAGGATGCTCATATACTTGCTGATACGATCACGAGTGTTGAGTCTTTCTTAGAAGGCGAGCCATAGGATGAATTGGTGTCGAGGGATAATCTTCGTTGACCATACAAGAGGAGCCCATTCTACTTTCTGCGCTTTTTCCCGGATTACCTCCCATATTTTCTTCAATACCAGCTTCCCATTGTCCTCAGCTTTCCATTCATGAATATTCGGTCTGTCGTGTAGTTGTATGTACTTAGGAATTCCCATAAGGTACTTAGGAATTCTGTTAACCGCGAAGCAGATCGAGATCTCACACTGCAAGCCGCTGATTGAAAAGGTAAAAAACACGATATCTGGCTGGGCAGCGAAAAAACTTTCTTATGTAGGGAGGACCGAACTTATCAAAACCGTGGTCATTGACATAGTTGGCTACTGGGCGCAACAAATGGTCATTCCGAAGAATGTAATGAAGGAGCTCGATACACTGATGAGGAACTTTATCTAGGGAAGTAGCGGAAGAAGAGGAAAAAAAGTCAAATGGACCGCTCTCTGCAAACCGAAGGACGAGGGAGGCATCGACTTGAAGAACTGTATCGAGTGGAACAAGGCTCTCACGTTCAAGCCTATGTGGGCTTTGAAGCGCAATCAGGAGTCACTATGAATCAAATGGGTGCATACGAGGTTTATGAAATACGTAACCAACATCTGGACCTGCAAAATTCATGAAGGTATAAGCTGTTCTCTAAAAAAGAATCTTAAACTAAGAATCGATATTGCAGATCTTTATGACATCCGGCAAGCGGACATGAAAGACACTCTATCCACCCTTAGTTAGAAAACCAACCTATCATCCACAAGGAGGAGTTTCAAAATACCCGCATTAGAAGGGACTACACAGAAGCGAAAATCAGAGACATTAAAGACGGGAATTGGGACTCACTACTGAGAAGAAATCCAGAAGGACAAAGGATACTTGATCATATAAGTAACATACAACTACAAGACAAACCGAATATTCATGAATGGAAAGCCGAGGACAATGGGAAGCTGATATCAAAAAAAATATGGGAGGTAACCCGGGAAAAAACATAGAAAGTAGAATGGGCTCCTCTTATATGGTCAACAAAGATTATCCCTAGACACCAGTTCATCCTATGACTCGCCTTCTGGGAAATGGTGAAAACAACTATTAGGACATTGTATTTTGTTAGATTTTAATTAATTGTAATTTTATCAACACTCATTTTCTTAATTCACTATTATTCATTGTGATGTTCAAATTCATATATCTCTTGTTGGAATAATGTCTAGTCAAACCTTCATGTGTGCTTGGAAATGACAAAAAATAAGTCATTTTTTAAGCTGTATTTAGACATTAAAAAATGTTTTCAATTGGGTAATAGTTTTGATAAATTAATTTTTAAATATAAGAATTGCATTCTTAAAATATCAAGCTATCAATATTATTAAATAGATTGAAAGTAGCTGCTTCAACTTCAGTCACTCGAATTTTCAATATTCCTTTTTAATAATAATAATTTTATAGCCAAAAGAACATGAGCAATATCATCAATTATTACAATAAGATGAAAAGAATTCAAAAGTTGGATAAACAATATAATCTTGCATTTTCCAGCCACCAAACTAGATTATTGTAAGCACAAAAAAAATCTCAACAATGGAAGAAAATACATAATGAAACAGAAAGAGTGAGCTACAACTGATGTTTAGACGAGTCGTCGACTAATGTTTCTTGCGCAACTACTTCGGCTTCTACAACTGAAATCACAAAGGTATCCAATTTACTGGATCTCTTATAGGTGTTTTCATCGAAAAGAGTGAGCGACCTGATAGAAGAAGTCTTGAAGCTGAAAGAGGAACATTACAATACTCGTGAGAAACATTACAATACACCTCACATACATTACAATACTCATGAGGAACATTACAATGTTCGTGAGGAACATTACGAACTATAGTATTCTTCACAAAATCAGGTCACTAAGAAACCATCAAATCAACTAACTATAGCATAAAATGCACATTAACATACTCATTTGAGAATGCGTTGCTTGTCTTCTTCAACCGCCGTTGCGCTGCTGGCTACTGATGTTGAACGGAGTGAGGATGATGAGAAAGCGCTGCTGGTTGCTGAAGTTGAACGAAGATTCGTGGGGATGGAGAAGAGGAGTTAGGGAGAGGAAGAGTCGTGGCGGCTGCTGATGTTGAGTTGGAGAGTTTAAAGTTTTGTAGGAAGTGAGAAGAAGAGAAGATTGGAAATTTTTGTGAAGGAATGAGGATTATTTTTAAGATTAGAGGTATAATAACTATGGACAATTCATAAGTTCATCATGTCATTTTTGCAAACATTATTAGGCGTGAATCATTTTTCTAATTCGACCCATTATTAGAGTTATTTAATCAAATTTTAAAAAAATTGTCTCTTTAAATAAGAATACCTAATTCGAGTCCAAATAAAAAAAAAAATTATAATTATAATTTTAAATTATAAATATGATTTATTAATAAATGTAGATCAATTATTGTCCTTGGAGAATAGAGGGTGGGCAGGGCCGAGTGAGTAAAGGGAAGAAAGTAGTGCGGTCGGTATTTGAACCAGGCTGGCTTTGGCCCTCTCTCATTTTCTTCCTTCTTACCATGACCAACACACAGTACTACGACTAACAACTCTGTCGGTTTGCAAGAGAAAGAGAAAGAGAAAGAGGAGTTTCTTCTTCAGTAAAAGCTATACCTTGCCTTGTCTTTCTTCTTCTTCTCGCCCATTCTCTACTGATCTGTGGATTCTCCATTCCGTACCGTACCACGCGCGCCATGGATTCTCAGATCTATGGCGTCCGCAAGCTGATTCCCGTTGTTTTCCTTCTATTACTCATCGGATTATCCTTATCCGCCGCCGCATTACAGGAGAAGCCCAAGCGCTCATCATCCTCATCTTCATCATTGTCGACAAACCAGATTAACTCGAACTCGGTCCTCGTCGCGCTCCTCGACTCGCATTATACAGAGCTAGCTGAACTAGTTGAGAAGGCTCTACTTCTTCCCACGCTCGAAGCGGCAGTTAGTCGTCACAATCTCACCATCTTTGCGCCCAGAAATGAAGCCTTAGAACGAGAGCTCGATCCGGAGTTCAAGCGATTTCTTCTAGAGCCTGGAAATCTTAAATCTCTACAGCAACTTATCCTCTTCCACATCATTCCGAACCGGATCCGATCCAATGACCTTACGAGTTCTACCGCAGATCCAGTCCGCCACGAGACGCTCTGCAGCGAACATGTCCACATCTCAGGCAAAAGTTCCGGCCCGGTGATGGTAGATCTGGCCAAGGTCATTCGTCCAGATGATGTCATACGGCTTGATGGCGTAATCCATGGGATTGAGCGGCTACTGGTTCCTCGATTGGTTGAGGAAGATTTCAACCGGCGACGGAACCTCCAGTCAACCACCGCGGTTCATCCGGAAGGAGCACCTGAAGTTGACCCCAGGACTAACCGATTGAAGAAGCCGGCACAGCCAGTCCCTATCGGAGCACCTCCAGTATTACCGGTATTCGATGCTTTGGCTCCTGGACCGTCATTGGCACCGGCGCCGGCTCCGGGACCTGGAGGACCACAACACCACTTCGACGGTGAGAGTCAAGTGAAGGATTTCATCCAGACACTGCTGCATTACGGGGGATATAACGAATTAGCTGACATTCTGGTGAATCTAACATCTCTGGCAACGGAGATGGGTCATCTGGTGTCGGAAGGTTATGTCCTGACGGTGTTAGCCCCGAACGATGAAGCAATGGCGAAACTGACGACGGACCAGTTGAGCGAGCCTGGCGCACCAGAGCAGATAATTTACTACCACATTATACCGGAATACCAGACGGAAGAGAGTATGTACAACTCCGTCCGACGATTCGGGAAAGTTCGATACGACACACTCCGGCTGCCGCACAAAGTAGTGGCGGAGGAGGCAGATGGGTCTGTGAAATTCGGTCAGGGCGACGGTTCGGCTTATTTGTTTGATCCAGATATTTACACAGACGGGAGGATATCTGTGCAGGGTATTGACGGAGTACTATTTCCGGTCGAAGATTCGAAGCCGCCGGCGAGTAAAGTTGTGCCGCCGCCGGCTAACACTGTCAACAAGCCACGGAGAGGTATTGATTTTTTAGTTAATTTTCTGATTAATTCATTAAATTAAACCTACAGCTAGCACCGAGATAAAAATAATTTTACATATGATTTTCTTTCATTTTATTAATAAAAAGAAATTAAACAATTTGATGTGGCTGGCTTAAAGCTTTCAAGAAACGACCTTTTTAGGTTTAGTGGGTAGAAATGGACAAATCCAGCTGTGATACACCTTTCTTTGCACAGCCTATTGTTGTTTTGACAGCTCTTTCTTTTTAATGTTTCTAAAAGTCAACCTTAGAAATAACTTGGAAGAGAAGAGGCAATGACCAGCCCATTCTTGAAGAAACAAAAATAAAAAACTTCTCTTTTTCTGATCTTGTTTTATTTTAGAAAAATAAAATAAACTTCTAGTTTTCTTTTAATGGAAGAAAGGTTAATATTAGATTTATAAATTTTATATAAGCATTAACTTTAATAATTGAAGGAAGAAAGAAAGGTATTAGATTCACTTTCTTAGAGAACATGGAAGAAAGAATCATCTTTATATTCAATGCCTTCTTCATTAAAGTTTTAGATACTTTTTTCCTTAATAATGCTTTACATTATTAGTAGATGATTGTATCTAATTCAGTTTTGATACTTTTATTACACCCGCAATTTTAGTCACTTTAAGAAATCTTTCAAATTAATTTGTGCTATTGTATTTTTTACTTTGATGGAGATTTTTATTTACAAATGTAATTTTTCACTACCAACAGGTAAACTACTTCAAGTAGCGTGCAGAATGCTTGGGGTATTTGGGAAGGATTCACAATTCTCTAGCTGTCATTGAACATTCTCATACTTTAGAAAAATCTTTGCAAAAGAAAATGAAAAAGGTAAGCCCCCTTTAACATAATAAGCTAAAAGTTACATCAAATGGTTATTACATGACTTAAAAGTTAAAACTTTTTTTACTGCAGTTATTAATAGGATGCTAGATAAAAGGGAAGGGAAGGGAAAGATGTTGTGGGGGGTGGTGTTGCCAGTGAAGTTTCTTATATGAGAAAGACCCGCATTAAGGAAGTGTTGTTTTGTTCTTATAAATAACTGTAATTATACTACATTTGTATTTTTTTTGGTGTATCTACATGCCTCTATGTGAACAAAATGAAACTTATCTGGGGTGTTATTATTTGTTATTTTTCCATTGTGGCTTTGTCATAATAATATATAATACAACATTTTTTTGTATATTCTTTTATGTAATAATGCTGGCTTTTATTGTTGGATTTCTTTTTACCAGTTTATTCTATGCATGCCAATGAGACTTTTTTGATGAGTTATAACTAAAACTGATAATTTGTCATAATTTACGTTGAACTATACAATTAAAAAGAACGTTTTAAATTTAGTGTAGTTGTTTCGTTTATTTAGTATAAAGATTACTATTTAATAATTATGATTATAAGGTGTTTTTTAATATAATTAACATCATTTTTTACCTACATAATAAATATAACTTTAGATTAAGGTGACCTCATTTTAATGGTATAATATATATTTTTGTTTGAGAATAAAATTATGGGAATTAGGTCTAGAGTTTTGAGGCCTAATTTAATGTGCCTATATATTCTAAAAAGGAAATAATATATATATATATATATATATATATATATATATATATATATATATATATATATAGAAAATGATTCTTCACTAATTATGAATTCTAAAAGTTTATATAAAAAATAGGATAACGGATTAAGTATGTATTAGCACACCTAACCATTTAATCAGGCGTAGAACTTGTCGCTTGACGGACTCAAACCCAGGAATTTAGGGTTAGTATTCATCTCTTATTTCCGCTTATTTACATTGTAAATGTGTTGTAGAGTACAGTGAGATTAAAACCTTTAACATACAGAGAGTTAGAATTTGTAATTATAACTACATTGAATCGATTTTTCGAAAGAAGGACGTAGGACATTATTGGTCCGAACTTGGGTAAAACTCTTGTATCACTATTCTGTTTATTCTTTACTTTTACGTTATTGTTCTACATCTATTACGATTACTATATTTCCGTTTTTCATTCTTCGGGTAATAATTTTCACAACAGACTAGTATCAGAGCGAGGTTGGTCTAAGGCGGTCGCGGTTTCGATTTTTTTGACTTGAGATGGGTTCGACTTCTAGGATGGATATCGAGAAGTTCGATGGCACGAAGAATTTTGGGTTATGGAAGATGAAGATGAGGGCACATCTATGCAACATAGGAGTCACTAAAACAATTGAGGGGGAATCAAAATTACCATCCTCGATGGACGCAAAGAAAAAGATGGATGTGTTGGAAATGACCTATAACACCTTGATTCTTAGTCTCAGTGATAAGGTACTACGAGAGGTTTCTAGTGCCAAGACAACAACAGAGGTGTGACTTCAGTTAGAATCTTTGTATATGACTAAGACACTATCGTCTCAGATCTATATCAAGTTTAGAATGACTGAGGGAAATGATTTACAAACGCATCTTGATGATTAGGTTAAGATTCTTCTTGATTTAAAAAACATTGGGGAGAAGTACAAGGATGAGGGTAAGGCACTGATACTTTTGAATTCTTTACCAAAGTCGTATGAGACGTTTGTAGACATACTCGAGCATGGTAGGGAGAAGCTTGCCCTCAATGACGTAATGAGTGCGTTAAGATCGAATGACCAAAAGAAGAAAAATGAAGAGAGAAATGTGAGTGGAGATGGACTATTGGTTCGATGAAGAACCGAGAAAAAAGACAATAAAAGCAAGAAGAAGAGGCATTCGAAGTCTCTTGGGAATAAATCTACTAATTGTTACAATTGTGACAAGGAGGGCACTTTAAGCGAGATTGTCTATATTTGAGTAACGACGGGAGAAGAGCGGAGAAGCGGCAGTTATTCAAGAGATCAAGAATGGGTATGAAAGTGACCATGTTCTCGTTGTCTACACTATTCAATCCGACAAGCGTTGAATTATGGATTCTGGGTGATCGTTCCATATGACACATAATGAGAGTTTGTTTGAGACATATAAGAAGACTTCGGTGGGTGAAGTTTTGTTAGGTAACAACAAATCTTGTAGGGTGATGGGGATCGGAAAAGTGCGTTTAAAGATGCGTGATGGAATCGAAAGGGTATTGACGGAAGTACGACACGTCCTGGATCTTTGGTGGAATTTAATCTCTCTTGGCTCACTAGACCAACTTGGTTTTGCATGGAAGGGCGAGAAGAACGTATTGAGGGTCACCAAGGGGTCGCTAGTGGTAATGAGGGGTGTGCGATAGAAGAGTCTTTACGTCCTTTAAGGCAACACCTTAGTTGGTGATATGACGGTATTGGAAGAACCTCGAGATGTATCGTCCACAAGTCTATGACATAAGAGTTTGGGGCATGAAAGTGAGAGGAGTTGATTAAAAGAGGCTATTTTGGCAAGGAGAAACTTGATGATTTGAAGTTTTGCGAGAACTACATATACGGTAAAGCTACGAGGGTGAAGTTTGGGCTATCAGTTGAGGTGACTCAGAAGACGCTCAATTATGTTCACTCAGACTTGTGTGGGCCAGCAAGGACTGCAACTCTAGGTGGAGGTCGGTATTTTATCACCTTCATTGATGATTGTTCGCGCATTGTTTGGGTATACATATTGAAGCACAAGGATGAGACATTTGCTAAATTCAAGGAGTGAAAGAAGATGGTAGAGACTCAGACCAGGAAGAAGGTTAAAAAGCTCCAAACAGATAATGGGTTGGAGTACTTAGGCGAGGAGTTCAATCAGTTCATCAAAGAAGAAGGGATGGTTCGTCACAAAACCGTTCGATAGACACCGCAACAGAATGACTTGGCCAAGCGAATGAACAAAAAACTACTTGAGTGTGTCCATCAGCGACAGTGGAATGCAAGACACTAAAAGAAGTTTGGAATGACGCTCCTCTAAAAATCTACAACTTGAAGGTATTTGGGTGTGTGGCTTACATGCACCAACGGGATAAAAAACTTGATCCAAGAGTGAAAAAGTGTCTGTTCGTTGGATACCTTGAAGGAGTAAAGGGTTGGAAACTCTTTTACAAGGATGGATAAATGTCCAATTGTATCATTAGTCGTGATGTGGTCTTTAGGGAAGCCGAGTTCTATTATGGAGAAACACAGTTAGTCGAAGCTGGCAAATTCGCTAAAGAGATGACTGAATTTGAGGTGGAGTTCCTAGGAGGGATTACTAAAGAATCGGTATACATGGAGGAGGCTAGTGAAGAGGATAAAATAGACAGTCATGTAGAGATGGAATGTACGGATTTTGAAGAGAACCTTAGCTCATACCAGTTAGCCCGAGATAGAGACCGTAGGACAACCTGAGCTCTAGAGAGATTTGGCTACTCCAATTTGGTAGCCTTTGCATTACTTGAGGCAGATGAGGTACAAGATTCAGAGCCGAAATCATTTAAAGAAGCGATGAAGAGCAATGAGAGAATTGAATGGAAGCGTGCTATGGCAGAGGAGATGGCATCGCTTGACAAAAATGAGACATGAGAATTGTTGAACAAACTCAAGAATCAGATGGTGGTTGGTTCAAAATGGGTGTTCAAGTGAAAAGAATGTGTAGAGGGTAGTAACAAACCAAGGTTTAAGGCGAGATTGGTAGTTAAGGGCTTCACAAACGCGAAGGGGTCGAATTTAACGAGATCTACTCCCCGGTAGTGAAGCACACGTCCATTCGTGTGTTGCTCGCTCTAGTGAATTAAATTGACTTGGAGCTCGAGAAAATGGACGTGAAGATGACATTTCTTCATGGGAACTTGGAGGAGAAGATCTTTATGACGCAACCTGAGGGGTTCGTTAAACCTGGTGATGAAGGAAAGGTATGTCTCATTAAACACTCGCTTTATGGTTTGAAACAATCCCGAAGACAATGGTATTTGCGCTTTGATGAGTTCATGGTTCGTAATGATTTCGTGAGGATCAATTTCGATTGATGTGTGTATGTCAAGTGGGTTGATGATTGCGGGGTCTTCCAATTGTTATATGTGGATGATATGTTGATCGCATCAAGAAACAAGGAAGAGGTTCGCAAGGTCAAAAGTTTGTTAGGGGGTGAGTTCGAGATGAAGGATATGGGGACGATAAAGAAAATTTTGGGGATGGTGATTGAGCGGGATCGAGAGAAATGATCCATGTTCTTGTCTCAAAGAGACTACCTCCAAAAAGTGGTCGCCAAGTTCGGAATGTCTAATGCCAAGGTAGTTCAAACGTTGTTATCTACTCATTTCAAGCTCTCCTTAAAGATATCACCGAGTACCGAGAAGGAAAATGTGATAATGGCAAACACCCCATATGTGAGTGTCATCGGGAGCCTAATGTATGCCATGGTATGTACGCGACCCGATCTTACTTACACGGTTAGTCTTGTTAGTCGTTTTATGACAAACTCGGGGAAATAACATTGGGAGGCGACGAAGTGGGTTCTCCATTACGTTAAGGGATCCTTAGATGTTGGAATTTATTTTAAACGAGCAGGTGTATGTGATGATAAGTTGAGAGGATATGTTGATGCTAATTTTGTAGGTGACTTGGACAAGAGAAGGTCCCTAACGTAATATGTGTTTACCCTATTTAGATGCTCAGTAAGTTGGAAGGCACAATTAAAATCCGTAGTTTCTCTTTCAACAACGAAAGACGAGTATATCGCTGTGATAGAGGGAGTCAAGGAGGCACTTTGGTTGAAGGGTCTCGTGGGTGAAGTTGGGGTGAAGCATGATAAGGTGGAGTTGTTTTGCGATAACCAAAGCGCCATACATTTTTCCAATAACTCGATGATTCATGAGCACACATAATACATCGACATTTGACTTCACTACATTCGAAATGTCATAGCGAGTGGAGCGATAGTTATGTACAAGATTCACACGAATGAAAATCCCGCAGATATGGCCACAAAGGTGGTAACGGGAATCAAGTTTCGAAAATGTTGCGAGTTAATTCATGTCACAAAGTTTGGAACATAATCGGAGAAGTAGGAGGATCGATTCTAAGATGTTCTTAATGATGAGGTTCATTCGTTTGACAATGGACATAGAGGCAAGATGGAGATTTGTGGAATTAAGCTTAGGGTTTTGAGGCCCAATTTAGTGTTTCCCAATATTAGGTACAAAATAAGGAAATAATCCATATATAATATATTACATGGAGAGAGAATGATATATTATAAAAAGGAAAGAATATATATATATATATATTATAATATATAGAGAGAATGATTCTTTCCTAATTATGAAATCTAAAAGCCTATATATATATTTACATTGTAAACGAGTTATAGAGTACAGTGAGACTAAAACCTAGAATATACAGAAAGTTAGAATTTGTAATTATAGCTCTATTGAATCGGTTCTTCGAAATTAATACGTAGGACATTGTTGGTCTGAACTTGGGTAAAACTCCTATGTCGTTATTCTGTTTATTCTTTGGTTTTATGTTATTGTTCTACCTCCATTACGATAGTTATATTTCTATTTTTCATTTTTCGGGTGATAATTTTATAACAAATTATGTAACTGTAATATCACAGTTTTATTTGAGAAATGAAATTATAGTTAAAATTATATATATATTCAATTGTAAAAACTACATAATTAAATTTTAGATTCATCCAAGTTGGACAATGTTTAAATTTTCTTATGGACCCTTCTTAATTATTATTTGATTAAGCTAGTACTTCATTATTAAATTTTCTTCAACTTTTTTTAGTTAGTATTTATATCTAGTTAGATATTCAATAATAAAAAGTATTGAAAATTTTAATTTAATGCTCAATATTCATTAAATTACCTCATTTAGAACAATTATTTACAAGCGTCTATATATTTTTATTTTGAATCTTTTTTTTTGAAAAATGGTTTAACACCATTTAATTAAAAAGCCCAAAAGTGGGAGGGGTCAATAATCAAACCTAGACAAACCCTAGTTTTGATTGTAAGATGACAAACAAAAGACCTAAAAGTTTCTAAATGGTGGCAGTCAAATCACATTACAAAACACAAATTAAAATTAATAAAGACTACAATCTAGATATCACAACTTATGTTGTCTCCATATCCGCTTTTTGACCATATTGCCTTCTTCCACATCCCAATCTTCTCGCATTCTTCATGAAAGGAGATTGAATTGAAGCAGATGATGATGTTTGTCTACTTTAATTGTTTAATCTTTCTCTATATGAACTCGTACTAACATAGTAAAATGTATTCTTTTTCAGGATTTCAATATTTTCGTCACTATTTTTCTCTGCTTCATTTTTCCGTGTTTGAGGATCAACAACCTTAGTTTCCTTCTCCTCTATTGTATATTTTCTTTCATCTTCTCCATCTTTCTCTTACTTACATTTAGGTTTATTTTCTTCAGAATCCCCTGTTTCATCAATTTCCTTGCCTTTCTTACTTCCCTCTTCTTGAGTTTGATTTCCTTTTGTTCCTTCATCCGAATTCTGAACATCTTTCTCTTTGGCATTGCTTTCTTTTATTGTTTGTTTTTCCACAACTGTTTAATTTTTACTAGGAACCTTTTGTTGCTTGGCTTCTCCATTCTGCATTTGTTGTTCCTGGTTTTCTTTTTGGTTGGCCATTAATTTAGGGCATCTCATTTTAAAATGTTTAAAGGTATTGCAGTTCATGCATCTGTATGGTCGCCATTCATAGTGTATGCCCATCTTGGTAGAATTTCTCTTTTGATCCACCACTGTCATTTCGTTGGGGAGAATGCTTCTGAGTTGAACTTCAACGCTCATACTAGCATATGTGAGATTTTCGTTTTCCTTAGTGATTTTGTTCATGTATAGCGGGTTTCCTAGAAGGCTAGCAAAATAGCTTAAGGCTTCCGTGTTGTACATGTGGGGAGGGATATTTCACAACTTGAACCAAATTTGCACTGTTTCTTTTGGAATACTGTCATAGCTCGTACCCTCCTTCCATTTTTCGAGTTTAATGCATTCTTTCCCCACGTGTGTATGTCCCAACTCTAAAATTTTCTCAAGATTAACCTCTTGATTGAATTTCAGGAAATACATGCCGTGACTGTTAGAGGTGACCTTCATTAGACTTTTTTTTCCATTGCTTCATGAGTTCTTCCTTGGTGGCATCAAAAGTGGCATATTCTTTCCCAATATAATTACTCACTATCACTTGTTCCCATGATCGAACACATTTTTCTTCCACGTCTGATGGTAGCTTGAACTCAAAGGGATTTTCGAGTTTTTCCACTTTTGATTTGAACGCACCCAGGAAAATCTGTCCATTTTTTGGGATTTTGTTTTCACTTTCTTTTGCTAAGTTTTGACCCTGCTTTGTGTCTGGATTCTTCTTCCAAACTTGATCAACTTGAAATTTGGGTTCTTTTTCAGAGTATAAACCTTTGTCTTGGTACATTTTGTCAACTCTTTCATTGTGTTGACGGAGCAGCTAACAATAATGTCATACTCCTCTTTTTTTAGAAGGTTCCAATCTTGGAGGTAGTACAGGTTTACCTGAATAGTGATTTGTTGATCCCTTTCTTTGTTGAGAATCATTTCTCCATTCTTAGCTTGCATCAGCATCCTTAAAACTTGGTTTCTCAACCCTTTGAGATTTGCTCTCTCATTAAAACCAACCCTCCATTTGTCTTTTGCCTTCTCTTCAGTTTCCCTTGTTTCCCCTACTTTCTTGTTTACTACATTATTCTGACATTTGTTTCCAACCCTGATTTCTTCCAGACTAGCACTATTTTCCTTTTGTTCATCTATAATTTCTTTCTTCTTACTGGTCGCCTCTATTTTATTTTGCTTTCCTTTTTTCCTCTGTGACTTACCACTTTTATCGGATTGATTCTGATTCTCAAAAGAATCAGCAACAAATTCATTTGAAAAAGTTTGTTTATTTGGGGAATTAGTATGTATCTCATTTTTTCTCTTATCTTCGTTGACATTCATATTAACAGAATTATCGAATGATATAGTAGAAGAAGGCATACCTAGAGCTTTTCCAGAGTTGACATTTATGCTCTTGCTCACGAATTCAGGGGTGCCATCTTTTCCTTCTTTAGCTAGAGTGTCTTTATTTTTATGAGAAGTAATGGGGTATGTGCCCCTATTTCCTTCCTGTTGTTTATCTGCATCCTGGACTTTCTTTGGGTGAGTAGAGATGAATTTGATACCTCAGGTGCCTGTTTAAGAGAATTGGTCAGACTTGAGCCAAATGTTGACAAAGGAGAAAGATTCTCAATTGCAGAAGCTTTCATGTTTCCTGATTTGAAATGGAAAAAGCAAACGGATTCAAATAACGGCGTTTATCGCGACGCGTGATTAGAACGGTTGAAACACTAGCGGCGCTTGTGAATGATCTAACCAGGGTTTCCGCGACATTGTCGATTGTGCCGTTCGTGGCGATCGTGTCGTTTGTGCCGATCTTGACTTCGATTGTGCGGTATTGATTGTGCCACTCGTACCGCGGCGAATACAACGAAGCGTGATCTGTACGATTGAAACCCTAGTAGCGCTTGCGAAACAGAGGATTCTGTGACTATGTCAATCGTGCCATTTTTGCGAATTGTGTCGTTCGTGACGATCATGTCGTTTGTGACGATCGTGCTGTTGATTGTGTTGTGTCAACTGTGTTGATTGTGCTGTCGATTGTGTTAATTTGAATCGTTATATATACTCCAGTGTTATTAATACATTTATTTTTAAAATTAAGAAAAACTAAAGATGTCATGTAATAGGTGGGAGACAAAAACAAGCATAGGTAGGTGGCATGTCTATGTATAATATAATATAATATAATATAATATAATATAATATAATATAATATAATATAATATAATATAATATAATATAATATAATATAATAAAATAAGAAATGAAATCATTTTAGAATTTGCTAGTTAATGACAGCAATGGGATTTAATTAGGCTATGTTTCTAATAGGGATTGAAGAAAATATATATGAGCTTTTTGGTAGAGGTATTTTTTTTCTTCTATCTAGTATGTATTGACAAGTTTATTATCTATCTTTTTTATTTCATTTATTTTTAATTAATTTATATTTCTTGTAATTTTTTATATAATTTATTGAGAATATTTTTTAAATATAAATAAATATAAGATACAAATTAACAATAATTATTATTTATAGACGTCTAAAATTGAATTTTAAAATATTTAATTCTCAATAGAAAATAACTCATAACTTACCCTCGTATCAAATCTCATAAAAAGATATTATAAACCAAAATAAAAGTACGATTTAATTATCTATCTTTGTCAAACTCATAACTTACATTCCTTTCGATTCTTGTAAAAGTGATGAGAAACCAAAATTAGGGTTTCTCAAAGTTAGATGAACTTTGACATTTATAAAGTTGTCATTCGATTTTTTCTATGAGAAATTGAGACTCAAAAATATTGAGTCCAAATACACGTATAAGACATTTTGTTTTGGTTTGGTGCTTGTTACACCAGGGAAAGAGGTCGGTGTTTTATCCCTTATGCCGATCTAAATGACGAGTTCTACTTTAAATCTTTGGCCATTTAAAAAAATAATTTTATATTTTTTTAATTAATAAATTTGTAACACCTCGGTTTGAACTCGCAACTCCGTTTCATTTATATTTAAATTCATGTATCAATTCTCGTCTTAATTTTTAAAAAATATTTTCAAAATAGTTTAAATAGATCGGGAGGTTTGACAATAAGTTGTAGAGTCGCCGCCTAGTTTTTCGAAAATTAAGAAAATAATTTTTTTCGAATTTAAATGTATTTTAGAGATTCTGTTATGCGGTTCCGGGCTTGATTACATTCGGAAAAAGATTTTCACACTTATTCATCCGTTCATATCAAAATGACTGTCTATATTTAGAATTTTGCCAATTTTTTAAAATTGATTGTTATACAATTTTATTTTTAGATTTTATTTAAATCCAAATTATCAAAGCTATTGAAATTTGATAATTTAAATCATACATTTAGATATGATTAATCAAATTTTGTACTTAAAAAATAAACTAACAAGTTATTTTTGAGATAGATTACATGAAAATTTATTTTTTAATTTATGAATTTTTTAAAGTCTATTTATATGTACAAACACCATGTTGTTATGCACGATTTTTCGAAATTTTAAAAATAAATATGTAAAAACTCGATTTTCACACCTGAATATTGTATAAGATAGGCCCGTTCTAATAAAATAATCATACTTGATAAATAGATCGAAAGTTAAAAAATTAATCCGGAAAACAACCCTCTTTTTTTATTTTCGACTTAATTAAAATGTAAGATTTTATTAATACGTCAAAAATACAAAATATATATAAATATAGTCGATAACGCGAACGTGGGGAACGTGAGCTCAGTCGTACAAGGAGGCGCTGAAATGGAGGCCACATGCACCGGGTTGTAGTCGGAAGACCCAGCGATGTGTCAACCCAAACAATTCAGGCTGAGTCAACCTAAAGAATTCAAAGCACATAAGACTAGCGAAAAACTTGAAATCGTGTCAACTGTCTTATACGTTTGGGTCTTCGCCTGGTCATCGTCGAAATCCTTGAGTCATCGACCGTAATCATCTTCAATGTTCTTGGTTTGGTCCCTTAGCCCAACAACAGAAAAATCGAAAAAATCAAGTTGTACCATTTTATTAAATAAATCGCCCAGGACTGAATTCTTAACCAAATTGGATGATTTCAGTGCTGAAGGAATCACAAGAGAATTATCCACAATCTTGTTCAAATTGATTTCCAAAGATTTTCTTGAAATCTTTAGAGAAGTCAAGACCATAAAGTCTGTTTCTGATCACATTGTGTTCTAAAAATTATTGAAGGAATTGTAGTATACCATTTTGGGCCTATGATGTGGGTAATCACTAAAAATATATATACCTAATTTATAAAATTAAAATAATTATTTTAATTTATTATTAATAAATAAAATCAAAATAATTAAATCTAAGGCACCTAACAAAAAACAATTAATTAGATCAATATTGTGATAAAAAAATTTAATTAATTAAGAAAAATGGTCAAATAAAATAAATAAAATTATTTGGGATAAATGTTATACTCATTTTATCTTAATATAATTTTTTAAAAAAAAGGATTAAAATAAATAATTTAGGATGAAATGTGATACCAATTTTATCCTAAAAAATTATTTATTTAACCCAAAAATATAAAAATAAAATAAATTGACAAAATAATTGTTATATTATTTTAATATTGGGTGTATTTAAAAAGATTAAAACTAGAGCAAAAAGGGTAAAAGAAAAATCAATTTTAAATAAACTCTTAAGGTTTTAAATAAAAATAAAATTCGTAATCGGGTGTAACCGAAATTATGTGAAAATTCTACAGTTGAAACCTCAGCCATCAGATAGGCGCTGAATTTTCATCTAGCACCTTAGAAAATCTCGTTTCGCCCGCTGCAACGAAGGAAGTGCGCTCCTGCGCCACACATGATCAACTAATGATTCGTTAGCTGAAACGTGGATGGAACGCCAAAAACGCGACGGAACCATGATGGAACGACAACGGACCGCTCAACGTCCGTGTTCTCACCCAAAACAATGTCGTTTTAACCCCCGATTGTCTTCTTCCTCACGATCGTCGGAGGATAAAAACAAGTTCCATATTTGATTTCTCAAAGATTGAACTTTAGCTACAGTCCACCCTCGTTCAGTACAGGACAGTTTCAGAAGGATATCTAGCGCACTACCGTTCAGTACGGACACATTCCATGAGCACAGAGTCTGTTGTACTCTTGTCCTTTGAGCGGCCATCCTATGTGCGCTTGCCACGTGTCCATGCAGAAGATTCGACCGTTGGTGTCCTTCTACTACTTATAGATGCTCAAGGACAACGGACGAACCGCTTGCTGACCAATTATCGAATTGAATTCTTCTTACTCATTACTCTTGCACTAACTGATTATACATCAATTTCCAAGTTCAAGAGAGAATCAAAAACACTGTCTAATTGAGAGATATAATTGATCATATTATAAGTTGAACGTAGTTTGTTCTGTTCAACAGAGTGTTAGCTATTCAGTAAGCTGTATTTGATTCAAAAAAGTTTAGTGAAATCCTTCTGGTTGATTGGAAGAAGGGACGATGTTAAATTAAATAGATAGTTAATTAGTAAGTAATTAACTATCTAAAGAACTTAACCAAATCCACCATTTGTGCAGGAAATGCAGAAATCGGTTTACCGCTCATCCTAGTTGACCGATATAAAAAAGACGGCGCAAACTGGAATTATCTAATCAAACTATTTATTCGGCTTTCTTTACAACGGAACTAGTAGAGGATCGGCTCGGCAGTGAAAAACGGCTTTACCGTTCAGCTTCATGATTGGTAAACTTATCAGCTATACCTTAGGAAGAGAAATCGACTTCTATTCTTCGTTAGTATGACCGGTTGACCGATATCAAAAAGACAGCGCAACTGGTGGTTTGTCCGATAATTCTAAGCTACTATACAAAGACAATCTGTAATTTGATCGGTAGTTTGACCGATTAGAGACGGAATCAGCTTTATGCCAAGATAGATCTACACTCAGAGCGGCCGATATGTTCCATTTCAGTGCAATACAGAAGGGAGCTTTCAAACGTACAGACTATATTATTGCTATTTTAATACAAGTCTGATGATATTTTTTGGGAAGTAGAAGACTGTCAAAATACTCAAATACCCATTTTGGTATAAGTCTAACAAAAGTCTAATTGGAGCAGATGTTTGTCACATTACTCCAGATAATCAAATTAGTAGAAGACAAAGATACATGTTGATCTGCTCTTTGGGAGGTATTAAACCCATTAAATGCCCTATTGTACCTCCCTGATCAACCAATCAGAATCAAGACACAAAGAGATACCATGTAGGTATCCGTTGAAGATGAGAAATATGATCGTGTTTATATTTACTACTTAAGGAGATCAGTACACAAGCAGAAAGACAGACAAGTGAAAAAGTGCATACATCCAACGAATATAGACAACCAACCTTTGAAGCAAATCAGAAATCTAAAATCATCTCTTGTGTAAAACAGTTCAAAGTGTGTGTTAGAATTTCACGTGTATTACAAATTCATCTATTATGTGTGAGTAGTGAATGTTGTAAGTCGAAAACGAGCAGTAAATAAGCCTCGTTTGTTCAACATATTGTAAACTATTTTGAATATTCTGAGTGAATATCCTTTTCAACGTTTGAGAAGGAGTGACATAGGAGCTTTATCTCCGAACATCCATAAATTATGTGTTGTATTTCTTCTTTATTCCATACTTTCTTATTGCTGTCCAAACCGTGTGTGTTGCTTCAAATCGAAACAAATAGTTCCACACTTGAACTCAGTTCAAGAGTTTATGACGGTTTGCGTAGTATAAAGATCGATATTAACTTCTAACCGAGTTAATATTAATTGGCGTGTTGTGTAAGCGTTCGTCCTAGAAAGATCCCTAGTCTCCAGAGACGATCACGATCCTAACAAGTGGTATCAGAGCAATTAGTCTCTATACTCAAGCAACCAGACGGAAGTATGTCTTACAGCGACAAACCCCCAATGCTAGAAAACGAAGAGTTTGTCGATTGGAACATTCGCATGCAACTGTATCTAACCACCATGGACGATGAAATGATGTTCATCCTCTCTGATGGTCCAATAAAGATTGGCAAGGAAATGAGTGAATGGACAGCCGATGACATAAGAAGGAATAATCTTGATAACATCTATAGAAGTGCCATCTACAAAACGCTGAACAGAAACACTTTTGCCAAAATCTGAGGATGCACCACTGCAAAGGAAGTGTGAGAAATAGTCAACCAACTCCACGAAGGAAACGAGAGAACCAGAGAAAATAAGATAATGGTGGTCACTCAAAAGTTTGAGAACATCAAAATGCGTTCCGGAGAAACTATGAAGGAATTTGGTGACCGCTTCACAAGTGTGGCAAATGCACTCTCACTCCTTGGAAAGAAATATGACAACAAAGAAACGATTATCAAGGCTCTAAGATCACTCCCCAGCTCTTGGGACATTAATACCATGGTGATGAGAGAATCAAACAACCTTCATAAGATGAAGTTGCACGACGTCTTTTAAGATCTAAGAGCATATGAGTTCGGAATGAAATCCAGAAAGGAAGAGGAAATTTCAAACTTAACCGCTACCAGAGCTTTAGTGACCTCTGTGGAACTGCCAGCTCTTATATCGGTCAAATCAGCCGAACAGTTCAGTGATGATGCGATGTCCATGCTAGCTAGGATGTTCGGAAAGTTCATGAAGAAGAACCAACCAACCAATTCATACAACTACAACTACTTTAACGGTAACAAAGCTAATGTTCGTTGTTATAATTGTGATGCTTTAGGTCATTACAGGTCGGAGTGTCGAAAGTCACGAAGGGACGACCAAAAGCCAACTGAAAAGAATCAAAGGTAAGGACACCGGTCAAACAATCAAGGCAAGGAGATTCAAAAGGCACTGATAGCCGATGATGGTGGAATCTAGTGGGCATATAGCGACTCGGACAGTGACGATGAAGGAATCAACTATCTTATGGAAAATAAAGAAGATGTATTTGACTTTGCTTCTGAGGAACTCACCCGAGAAGACCTAGTCACTACACTCAATGACATGGTCATTGAGTACAGGAACTTGTCAAATCTCGTACCAACCCGGCTAAATTTCCAGATCGGTGAATCGAGTGAAATTCGGAATGGTGGACCGATTGAACTATCCTCTAAGAATGAGAAGCTTAAGGAGACAGTCCAATCGTTGAAAGAAGAAAATGAAAGAACTAAATACGTGATTGCTGCATAGAAGAAATCTAGAGATGTTGTGAGCCAGATGACGAGTCATCAAAGACCATATAATTGCAAATTCGGTCTAGGCTACGACAACAACAATCTAGATAAGTCTAAATCTTCTAACTACATTGAGTTGAAACTCAGTAAAGACAAGTTGCCATTTATAAACTTTGTCAAGAGTACATAAACCGACAGCGAACCAAATCACGATTCAAAATTAGCAAAGGAAATAACATATGTAGGACCAACTAACACATCATGATGGCTTAATCTTGAGAGAAGGAAAGTCAACCGACCGGTTAGACAAGAACATGATGGGAGGTCAAATCGATTTTATCTAAGATCACCACCACGACAGAATTAGGTACTCAAAGGCATATAGTGAGATGTCAAGCCTAGTACAAGTAGAACTATTAAGACTATTATAGGGAGATTCATACGATTAATTCGAGTATGGATCCCCAAGTGACTAATTAACCGTGGACCCAATTAAATATGGGTATCAAAAAGGTGTAAATAAACATACTTTGACTGGAAAACAAAGAAAGAGGTTGGAGGACTCATAGTGGTACTTGGACTGCGGATGTTCTAAGCACATGATAAGAAACGACAAGATGTTAACCGACATTGTGAAGGAATTCGACTCAAAAATCATTTTCGGTGACAACTCCAAAGGTAAAGTTGTGGGCAAGGGTAACATTGTCCATGAAAACTTAACCATAAACAACATCTTACTTGTCGAGAATCTATTTTTTAACTTGCTTAGCATCAGTCAGATGTGCGATATAGGATACACACTAGAATTCTATAAACAAGCATGTTTAGTTAGAAAGCAATAAGGAAACATCTAATAACCAGAAATAGGATAAGAAACATATATAAGGTAGACTGAAAAACTAAATGTGATATCACCATATGCATGATAGCTAAAAATAATCAAAACTGGCTTTGGAATAAAAGATTAAATCACTTGAACTTTAAAACAATTAATTATATTTGCACTAAGGAACTAGTTCAAGGTGTTCCTAACATAAAGTTTTCAAAAGATAAAGTATGTTCTGCATGTCAAATGGGAAAACAAATTACATCAACTTTTAAAAGTAGAGAATACTCAATCTAACCAATGCTTAGAACTACTTCACATGGATCTTTTCGGACCGGTTAGGGTAACCAGCCTAGGAGGAATGCATTATACTATGATAATTATTGATGACTATTCTAGATATAATTGAGTTATTCTCTTTGTTTCTAAAAATCAAGATACTCCAAATCTGATCAAAATGCTTAGACAAGTACTAAATGAGAAATCTGTACGTGTTAACAAAATTAGAAGTGATAGAGGTACTGAATTTACAAATAGTACTCTAACTGCATATCTTGAGGAATCCGATATTAGACACGAGTTGTTTAGTTCTAGAACCCCTCAACAAAATGGACTGGCTGAGAGGAGAAATGAACCTAATATTCGGTATTTTAGGATCTTTGACTGTAAGTGTTACATCCATAACAATGACAAAGATTATTTGAATGTTTTTCATGCTAAATCAGATGTCGGTATCATGTTAGGTTATTTTGAAGTTAGTAAGGCATATAGAGTATACAACAATCGGACTCTTAATGTTGAAGAATCATCTCATGTTGTATTTGATGAATATGTTAAGAGTAAACCATTGATCTACACAACATATTGGAAAACTTAAATATTCAATCTAATAGTGAAGATGAGGTTTCGGTCTATAGAACATTTGTTTATGACCAGACGGTTAATGATGCTGAGATTCAGCAAGATCAAGCTATTTCACAACAGGAAGTTGACACCTAAGAAACTACTAAGAAAATCGATCGTCCTGACACTACTCAGCCTACCGGTCTGTCTAACCTTGATCAAATAAATGGACAGTTAGAAGAAATCTCTTGACCGAATCTTAAATAGAACAAAGATCATCCTCCTGAGCTTATTATAGGTAACCCATCCTTACCCATCCGAACTAGGCATCGAATGTTAGAAGAATATGCAAACTCAGCATTTATCTCACAGATTGAACCGAAAAATGTGGATAAAGCATTGCTGGATCCCAATTGTATCTTAGAAATGCAAGAGGAACTAATCCAGTTTAAGAGAAACAAAGTCTGGCATCTAGTTCCAAAACTAGATAATTAATTTGTCATTGAAACTAGATGGGTCTTTAAAAACAAACTCAATGAGAACGGTTTAGTTACGAGGAACAAGGCTATACTAGTGTCCCAAGGATATAAACAGGAAGAAGACATTGATATTGAAGAATCATTTGCTCCTGTTGCCAGACTAGAGACCATTAGAATATTTCTTGCATTTCTTGCATTCAAAATTTTCAAAATATTTCAAATGGATGTCAAGAGTGCTTTCCTTAATGGTGAACTAAGTGAAGAAGTATACGTTGAGCAGCCTCCTGGTTTCAAAAATCCTGATTTAATTAGTCATATATACAGGTTAGACAAAGCTCTATATGGTTTAAAATAAGCTCCTAGAGCATGGTATGATAATCTAACAAAGTTTCTGTTCAATCATGATTTTACCATAGGATCGATAGACAAGACCTTGTTTAAATTTGAGAAAAATGAACACATTTTACTTGTACAGATCTATGTAGATGATATTATTTCGGTTCAACAAATCCAAAGTTATGTGATAAATTTTTTTAAATGATGACTCACAAGTTTGAAATGAGTATGATGGGAGAATTAAGTTTCTTCTTAGGTCTCCAGGTCCGACAGATTGAAGGAGGAACGTTCATAAATCAATCCAAGTATACAAAAGAGCTATTAAAGAAATTCGGGATGGAAAGTTGTTCTGCTGCCTCAACACCAATGAGCTCATCCATCAAATTGGACAAGGACAAAGACGGTCAGGGTGTTGATATTACATCTTATCGTGGAATAATCGGCTCACTCTTATACTTAACAACAAGTCGATCGGACATCCTATTCGCAGTCGGAGTATACCGAAGATTCCAGACTATTCCAAAACAATCTCATTATACTGTTGCCAAACGAATATTGAAATATCTTAAGGGAACTCAAGATGTGGGACTGTGATATCTAAAGGATTCTAGTTTCAAACTAACAAGCTACTCTAATGCAGATTATGCAGGCTGTAAAATAGACCGAAAAAGTACCAGCGGGACATGCCAGTTCTTAAGTGACCGACTCGTATCCTGGTACATCAAGAAGTAGACATCAGTTGCAACTTCAACTGCAGAGGCGGAGTATCTTGCGGCTGACAGCTGCTATGCTCAACTCCTTGGGATCCAACAACAACTAAGGGATTTTGACATCACAATTGTCCGATCTTCTATGATAACATAAGTGCTATTGCGATCACATATAATCTGGTGTTGCATTCAAGAACGAAGCACATTGATATCAGACACCATTTTATCCAAGAACATGTGCATCAGAAACATATCCGGTTGAAATATGTCTCAAGCGAGCAACAAGTGGCCGACATCTTCACTAAGCCACTATAGGAAGCTAAGTTTTCTTATTTCAGAACTATTTTGGGACTTGCTGATAGCAATCAAATTATTCATTAAAAATACTGGCATGCATTTAGGGAGAAAGTTTCTCAAAATAATTTCACAATTTTGCATACATGAAAAACCAAGCATGTTTTAAGGGAGAAGCTTCCGCTTCTCAAAGTAATCTTAGTAGAAAAACCATGACTTCGGCATTTTAATCGATCGGATCTCTAAATTCGGTACTCTTTCAAAAACCGGCCAAACGTTAACATACATACTATGTGCATAAAAATAAGAAGTAACGCAATTCAAGCAAATTCAACTGGACAATTGTCTCCTCTTGAAATCGATAAAATTACTTTATCAAAATAAGTGTAAATAAATTCGAACGGCCTAAGTGATTCGGAAAAACAGATCGATTATTCTCTAACTGAACAACCACTACATGATAGCTCCTGTGAAGCGATCTTTATTCAGAATAGAATAACCGATCTCTATATAACCGAATTCACCAAAAGCCAATCAGTTATTTACACTCTAATTTCGGTAGCTTTATTTTCCACTCAACATGGGACAACTAGACGGTGATCATGAATACTACTATGAAAATATCTTTTCTGAAAAGTAAATCGTTCATCCTCAAACGACGTGCAGATATATGTCTATCACTTTTCAAAATGAAGAACTGAAATTTCACCAAAAAAAGGAAATTTCTTGAAAATCACATAGATATCCTCTTCTCAATCATCATAAGTCTGAATAAAATCTCCTACTACCTAACAAAATCTAAGACTTACTCTAAAGAGGAAACCCTCGTTTTATCTATTTATATGGCAACCCTATAATACCAAACAAACCAAAAACTCTCTCAAAAAGAACTTTCCTCCAAATATGAATCTCTCAAACAACACTATTTTAGTGGACTTTGAGTCAACTCTACATTGTGAAGACTATGAAGTCTCCGCAATGTTTATGTCAGTTGAAGCAACATGCTTAAGACCTTTCCTTGAGGATCGGTATTCCATAAACAATGAAGTTGTTCTCGAATTCTTTAGAACCACACAAGTAATCTGTAAGGACCTTATCTTTGCTACTGTTCGAGGCAAAGATTTTCGTATTTAGTGAGTTAGACTTTGCACAAAGTTGCGAGCTACCCACTTAAGGTTTCTCCAACCTCTCCTTCTCCAACACTGTCATCAACGAGATGGGTCATCACTTTTCCAACTCTCTAAATCTAGTTGAAACGTATGGAGCGAAAGCATCCCTACAAACCGAATTTCAAATTCTTAGTGAAATCATTGGCAAAAATGTTCTGGCCATGAAATCCACTCAACGTTACTCTCAAAGAATCTTCGAAATGATGGTTTCCATCACAAAAGGAACTCCTGTGAATTGGTCTAGGATTATCTTCAACAATTTGAAGAAGTTGATCTCTACGGAGAAAATGATGCAAATAGTTGGCGTACTGGACTACGAGAAAGAGTGGAGAAGGAGTAGCGTACAGCTAGTTGATCGTGGGTGGACGTATGCTAACTTCAAACGGTTGTTTTAGCGAGGCATTAGACGTGCTCCATTAGACTGCCAAGTTTAAGGGAGTTAGACGTCAACGTCTAACAGCGAGTTCCATTAGACCACCAAGTATAATGGAGTTAGACTGCAAAGTCTAACTTTGCATCTCATTAGACTACCACGTCTAATGGAGTTAGACTGCAGCGTCTAACTACATAATACTTCAAACTAATCTGAAGGAGATAGGCGCTAACATCTAACTACGTATCTGTTAGACTTGCACGTATAACTATGTATCTGTTAGACTGACACGTCTAACTATGTATCTGTTAGACTAGCACGTCTAACTACGTATCTGTTAGACTTACACGTCTAACTACATATCTATTAGACTAGCACGTCTAACTACGTATCTGTTAGACTAGAACGTCTAACTACGTACATATTAGACTGGCACGTCTAACTACGTATCTGTTAGACTAGCACGTCTAATTACGTATTTGTTAGACTTACACGTCTAATTACGTATCGGCTAGACTGGCACGTCTAACTACGTATCTGTTAGACTGACATGTCTAACTACGTATCTATCAGACTTGCACATCCAACTACATATCTGTTAGACTGACACGTCTAACAACGTATCTGTTAGACTTGAATGTCTAACTACATATCTGTTAGACTAGCACGTTTAACTACGTATTTGTTAGACTTACACGTCTAACTATGTATCTGTTAGACTGACACATCTAACTACGTATCTATTAGACTGGCACGTCTAACTACGTATCTGTTAAACTTGCACGTCTAACTGGCAACACATCTAATTAGCCTGCTTAGACCACATCTAAATTAGCCAAATCTGATGCACTTGCATAGAAACAATTAGACGACTTAGCTTCTTTCATATTTAAATTTTAATCATCGTTAAGTTTTACTCATACATCATCAAAATAATGTTAATCAAACTAATTTGACCCAACAATTTCCCCTTTTTGATGATATTAAAACTTTGCAATATTAATAAGACAAGATAACCAATTAAAACATATAAGCACAATCAGCAAAGCGACAAGGATCATATATTCATACTTTCAAAAGTTTAGGAGATACATAGCATGATCAATAGTCGAAATTTTTTCTAAAAACAGCAAAAGATTTTCTTTCCCCCTAAATCTAATGCCATATCTTTTCTTTTTCCCCCTTTTTAACATCATCGAGAAAGATAGATTCCTACTGATCTCTTTCGACCAAAAAGATCTCCCGATTTCTTTTCTTGAGCTTGAGCCTCATAGCTTGGATATCATAGTCAATAACTCTTTGATAGTTTAGGACTTTGTAAGATTTGATAAGGATCTCAGGACTTTCAACTCTTGAAATGAGAGAAGGAAGCAGCATGCTGAGCTGAGCGGCATATCCAAGAGACCTCCTTTCAGACAAGGCCAACAAGTTGCGGAAAATGATACGTTAATAGTTGATTGCTATCCCCTTAGTGATAGAAATCATTATCTCGAAGACGGTCTTCGAGTAGGAGTTGAAGCATCCCTTGGCCAAGAGGGATTGGGAAATGATATCGTTGAGTAAAGAGAACTCAACTTTCAAAGAGGGCCGTAGTCCGGAATTTTTGACGGGAACCAGAATCCCATCACAAAAAGTGTCGGAGAAGACAAGCCCCATCTCAAACAGGACTTCCTTCGAAGATGAAGGGAAGTCATACAGTCCCTCGGTCGGAAGATTGAAGAACTGAACGAAAGAGTCTTCAGTGAAGCAAGCAATATCATTGAAGATTCTTGCCATGACTATCATGTTGTCGTATAACCCGGCATTTTTGAAATACTCACGAACCTCTGGTTCGTGAATGACGACAGGAGCCTTAAGAAAATTTCAAGGCCTGATTCTTTGAGAGATTCAAACATAGCTACCATCTCAGGAATCACTAGCGTGAAAACAGAATCAAAATCTATTTGAAGTGTGGATGGCACAATAGAACCCATTTCGAAAGGAAGATGCATGGATTTCTTGTAGAATACTAAGAGGCACACGAAGAACTCTTAGAGATAGAAACGAGGATTCGCATAAATGAGATACTCAACCCTTTGAGTATGACCGTTTCTTTTATAAAAGAATGCTGACGTATGACCATTAATGCAATGATTATATGAACCGTCAAAGATGAAAGGATATATGTTCCCAAGGGACGCATCATTTAAGATAAGCAGCATTTAAGACCATAATCATCAAAATTGTCATTAATGTAATGCGTGCAGATGAAAGTCATCAGATCTTTTAGTCATTCTTTTAACGTTGAAGGACACATGTCTTTAAGTTATTGAAGAAATGAGTATTTAATTTTGGCGGGAATAGTACATAGACATCTAACATAGTAGTGGACAGCTGTCCCACTAACCTAAAGATGAGCAGTCTAAGTACACACGTAGTTAGACATCTAACTTACTCTTCACACTTTATGCCTCTAATCTGGATAGACGTCAGCGTCTAACCACGCTAGTCTTATAGATGACCAAAAGTCTATTAGACTTCGGACGTCTAATTGCGCATCTACATTGCGTGTTGGACGTGTGTCTGGTTATACGTCAGCGTCTAACCACGCTAGTCTCACAGACGTCTAAACGTCTAATAGACTTCGACGTCTAACCGTGTAGGTTATCAACCAAGACTTTTATCCAAACGGAATCATAGACTGCTTAAGAAAATATGCGTCTAAGTATATATTCTCCTTAGACTACTGATCCATTTGACATATTGAGACCTTTGTCTACATGTCTGTCCAGTTACATTTGAACAAAATGTTCCCCCTTAATATATGCATGATCAGTTTAAATAAATCAGTCAAGATCAACAAGCCCTAAAATATTTCTAAAGTAAGAAAACTTCGATTCGGGTAGTGGTTTTGTGAACATGTCTGCCACTTGTTCATCTGTGGGGACATATTCAAGGCAAATATGATACTAACTGGCATTCTCTCAGATGAAATGATGTTTGATTTTGATGTGCTTTGTCCGAGAATGCAGACGTAGATTGTAGGTAATAGCAATTGCATTTGTGTTGTCGCAGAAAATCGGAGATTCTTCTACTTCAATTCCATAGTCCATCAGCTGTTGTTGAATCCACAAGAGCTGAGAGAAACAACTTCCTGCTGCAGGATATTCGGCTTCAGCTGTAGACGTGGCGACTGACGTCTTCTTCTTGTTGAACCAAGAGATCAAACGATCACCGAGAAGCTGGCAAGTTCCATTGGTGTTTTTTCGATTAATCTTGCAACTTGCATAATCTGTATCTGAGTAACTTGTTAAATTTAAATTGGAATCCTTCGGATACCACAGTCCCACATTTTGAGTCTCCTTTAAATATTTCAAAATACGCTTAGCAGTAGTAAAGTGAGATAGTTTAGGATTAGTCTGGAATCTTCCACAAACACCGACAACAAACTGAATGTTGGGTCGGCTAGTAGTGAGATAGAGCAGCGTGTCAATGAGTCCTCTGTAGGCAGTGATGTACACACTCTAGTCACCTTCATCTTTGTCTAGCTTGCTAGAGGAACTCATTGGAGTGGCTGCAGTCGAGAAACTCTCCATTCCAAACTTCTTTAGCAATTCCTTGGTATATTTGGTTTGGTTGATGAGGGTCCCTGTTTCAAGTTGATGAACTTGAAGACCAATGAAGAAGGTTAGTTCTCCCATCATGCTCATCTCAAATTTATCATGCATCAGCTTGGCTAATTTTTTACAAAATTTGGGGTTAGTTAATCCAAATATGATATCATCAACATATACTTAAACAAGCAGAATGTGAGAAACTTTAACAAATTCAAACAATGTTTTGTCTACTGACCCAATAACGAAATTATGATCAAACAGAAACTTAGTCAAAGTGTTATACCAAGCTCTTGGATCTTGTTTCAAACCGTATAAAACTTTGTCAAGTTTAAAAACATAATTTGGTAAAGTATGATCTAGAAAACCAGAAGGTTGTTCAACATAAACATCTTCATTTAGTTTACCATTTAAAAATGCACTTTTCACATTCATTTAAAAAACTTTGAAATTCTTAAAAGAAGCATAAGCGAGGAAGATTCTGATTGCTTCAAGTCTGGCCACATGTGCAAATGACTCATCAAAGTCAATGTATTCCTCCTGTCTATACCTTTGAGCAACCAACCGGGCTTTGTTTCTTACGACTAAGTCATCTTCACTAAGCTTGTTTCGAAAAACCCATCTAGTTCCAATAATCGGTTAATCAGTCGGCCTTGGAGTTAAATGCCACACTTCATTTCTCACAAATTGGTTTAACTCCTCTTGCATGACAATGATCCAATCTGGATCAAGCACAACTTCACCAATTTTCTTAGGCTGAATTTGAGAAATAAAGGCGGAGTTAGCCATCTCATCCAATAATTGACGTCTTGTCCTACGAGGAGAATTAGGATTACCAATTAGCAATTCAGGTGGATGATCTTTGTTCCATCTGAAGTTTGATCCAAAAGGATTAGAAGTCGAATTAGTTGGCTCCACGACGTCCGAACTTTCAACAACCTGTTGAACTGGAGTTTGGACGTCTGATTGATTCTCAACCGGATCAGCCACTTGATCAGACGGATAATCCCTTTGAACAGGAGCTTCATCCTCACTATCAGACTCAAGACATGTTGTTTCTAATCTGTTAGCGAGGTCGATGGGATCAATAGAATTGTTTTCAACATATTCATCACAAACAACATGAAAGGATTCCCCAACACTTTGTGTACGATTATTGTATACTCTGAAAGCTTTACTAACTGATGAGTAACCTAGCATGATTCAAGCATCTTCTTTAGCATCAAAAGCGGTCAAATATTCTTTCCCATTGTTATGAATAAAACACTTACACCCGAATACTCGAAAGTAATAAATTGTAGGATTCTTCCATAAAGCAGTTCATAGGGTGTTTTGTCAAAGCGTTTGTTAATTATTGACTGATTTTGTGTATAGCATGTTGTGTTTATGGCTTCTATCCAAAACTTATGAGGAACACCTGAGTCGGAAAGCATCGATCTCGTTGCTTCCTTTAGTGTCCTAACTCTTCTCTCAGTAATACCATTTTGTTGTGGAGTTTTGGCACTAGACAACTCGTGTCTAATACCAGATTCCTCGAGATATGAAGTTAGGCGTCTATTGGTGAATTCGGTTCCCCGGTCACTGCTAATCCGAATAATGCTTAAAGATTTTTGGTTTTGAATTCTTTTAAGGAGTTTAATCAAATTCTCACTAGTCTGATCCTTAGAAGGCAAAAATACAACCCATGTAAAGCGTGAAAAATCATCAATAATGACTAGGGTAAATCTCATTCCTCCTAAGCTCTTTACAGGAATTGGATCAAACAGATCCATATGTAAAAGTTCCAAGCACCGGTTGGATTAAAAATTCCATTTACTTTTGAATGATGATTTGCTCTACTTGCCTAACTAGCAAGTAGGACAAACCTTGTCCTTTAAGAACTTCAAGTTTGGTAAGCAAAGAATCAAGTTATGCGAAAAGATGTTGTTAATGGTTTTAAAATTAATATGATTCAATCTCTTATGCCACAGCCAGTTTTGATCAGTTTTGGTAATCATACATATGGGATTAGATATTTCAGTTTTCCAGTTCATTTTGTAAGAATTTCCTACCCTATTTCCGGTCAACAACATATTACCCTATTGATCCTTAAATATGTATGCATGAGTTTGAAAATGAACAGAAAATCCATTATCACATAATTGACTAATACTAATCAGATTATAACACAAGTTTTCAACAATAGCACATTGTTGATGATTAGATTACTATGGATAATCTTACCCTTACCCACGGTCTTACCCTTGTGGTTATCTCCTAAAATGATCTTAGGACCTGAGCATTTTGTTATATCAGTTAGAAGTCGTCTTTCTCCAGTCATGTGTCTATAACATCCACTGTCCAGATACCAAACTGAATCCTCCAGGTAGTTAATCTACACAAAAACATATTTACAAACTTTTTGGTACCCACATTCACTTGGGTACTCGATCAATCAGTCCATTAGGAATCCATATTTGAGTTATTCTGATGGACTTTCCTTTTGTGTAGTAATAAGTGTGTATGATTTCGACTTAGTAGACGTCTTCCTGCTAGCAATTGTTCCCTTAACCTTAGAGGATGGTTTTTGTTTAACACTTCTTGACTTCTTGTCAGGTTTTAATTTTCCAAACTTACTAGCTGCCTTCTTCTTAGGTTTTAGCTAGCTGACAATTGGAGGAATATGAATAATTTCATCCTTAAAAGTTATATCCTCACAGCTTGGATCAGTTCCATTATCAGTAAAACTCTCTTTGACAAAGTTTATAGGCTTAAACTTGTTTGTTGCTGAGTTTAGCTTCTTACAGAACTTGTCTAAGTCATTACTGTCATATCTTAAACCGGATTTGCATCCGGCAGGCCTTAGCATAATAATTTGTTGTTTGACAGCCTCTCCAGACTTCGTCAAGGAACTTACCACATATGTCAAACGTTGGTTTTCAAAAAACATAGTTTGAACTTTTTCTTTGAGAATCTCATTCTCAGGTGAGAGCTCATCTACCTTATTTTCAAAAAGTTTTGGTTAGAAACTTTAGATGAATAAGAGTTATTAGATTCATATTTTAATTTCATTTCGTTAAATGAGTCTGATAACTTCTTGTACTTATTCACCATGTCATTGAGTGCAGTAGTTAATTTGTCTCTTGTAAAACCTTTTGAGGAAGAGTCTAGTACCTTTGATTTGTCGCATGCCATCAAGCATGTGACAACTTCTTTATCGCTTTCGCCAGATGAGTCCTCTGAATCGTTATGGGCCCATTTGGACTTGCTTTTAGCACTTTTAAGAGCCTTCTACTCAGTTAGGTTTCTTTGTTTGATGATTACAACCATAGATTTGGATGAGCTTCTCCCAGATTTCTTTAGTGAGTGAGCATGACTTGATCTTGATGAACACATCCATGTTGAACGACTTGTATAAGATGTCTTTGGAAACATAGTATAAGTTGGTCATCTTCTTTTCTTCAGTCGTCCATTCGCATCTTGGCTTTTCAATTTTTATAGGACAATTAGAGATGAAATGCAACATGTCATAATCATAGCAGCCAAATGCGCTTGCATCCTTATCTTCCAACATTCTTAGTTTTCTTTCGAGAACATGGGAATTTGGTTAACTATAGACATGATTCAGGTTCTTATTGCTTGAGAATAGAAAACAGAGCTCTGATACCACTTGATAGGATCAGTACAACGAATAGAGACGGGGGTTTGACTATTGTTAGCAACTTCGGATAAACGGATTGATAGAAATCCAATTATGGACTAATATCACTTTCTATTCTTTGCAAACCTTCACAAACTCTTGAAATGATTCAAGTGCGGAACTGTTTGTTTGGGTTTATAGCTTTGAACCAATAAGAGATGGAAGACAAAAAGAAAGAACACAGCAAGTTGTTTATGGATGTTCAGAGCTAACTCTCCTACGTCACCCCTTCTTCCAATCAACCGGAAGGATTTCACTAAACTTCTTTGAATCAAATACAGCTTACTGAATAGCTAACACTCTGTTGAATAGAACCAACTTTGTTCAACTTACAATATGATCAATAATATCTCTCAGCTAGACAATGTTTTGATTCTCTCTTGAACTTGGAAATTGATGTACAATTAGTAAGTGCAAAAGTAATGAGTAAGAAGAATTCAATTCGATAACTAGTCAGCAAGTGGTTCGTCTGTTGTCCTTGAGCATCTATAAGTAGTAGAAGGACACCAACGGTCGAATCTTTTGCATGGACACGTGGCAAGCGCCCATAGGATGGTCACCTAAAGGACAATAGTACAGCAGACTCTGTGCTCATGGAACTTGGCCATACTGAACGGTAGTGCACCAGATATCCTTCTAGAACTGTCATGTACAGAACAAGTAGTGGGAAGAATATTCGCGTATGTGGCATTCATTAATTTGATGCAAATAGCTGGCGTATTGGACTACAAGAAAGAGTGGAGCAAGAGTAGCGTACAGTTAGTTGATCGTGGGTAGACGTATGCTAATTTCAAGCGGCTGCTGAAGTGAGGCATTAAATGTGCTCCATTAGACTGCCAATTTTAAGAGAGTCAGACGTCAACGTCTAACAGCGAGTTCCATTAGACCACCAAGTCTAATGGAGTTAGACTGCAAAGTCTAATGGAGTTAGACTGCAAAGTCTAACTTTGCATCCCATTAGACAACCACATCTAATGGAGTTAAATGCTAGCGTCTAACTACGTATCTTTTAGACTTGCACGTCTAACTACGTATCTATTAGACTGGCACGTCTAACTAGCAAAACGTCTAATTAGTCTGTTTAGACCACATCTAAGTTAGTCAAATCTGATGCACTTGCATAGAAACAATTAGACGACTTAGCTTCTTTCATATTTAAATTTTAATCATCGTTAAGTGTTACTCATATATCATCAAAATAATGTTAATCAAACTAATTTGACCCAACACATTGTTTTTCATAAGAACTTTTATAATAGTTTAAGAGTTGCGTTTAGTGGAATTTAAACATTGGTCTTTATTATGTACCATGTACAATTTAACCACTAGACCACTTAATATTATTGATTTATATTTATTATTTTATATATGATATATAATTTATATGACTATTAATTAAAAAATAAAAACCCAATAAATTCACATAAAAAATACCATTCTCTAACATTAAAAAAATATAAAATTACATGAATTAATAAAACAAATTAAAATATTGCAAGTTTATCTGCATAGGTATATAAAAATGTTTGGTTGAATTTAAAACATAATATTTATATAGCTTATAGTTCTACACTTATAAGGTATAAGATGCAAATTCAAGACTTACCTATGTCATTTTTAATCTTGGTTTTTTTAATAAACTATTTCAAGTTTATGTACGAGTGATCCCGTAACTTAACTCAAATATTCATTTACTCATATATATATATATATATCAAAATTAACCATATCTCTCGACCCCGATAAACGATGAAAACTTTGTTTAAACATTATTTATATATATATATATATATATATATATATATATATATATATATATATATATATATATATATATATATTTTGGTATATTGGGTTAAATGATTGTTACTTGAGTGGTTTCTAGTTAGTGAAAAAGATGAATTGAAAGAGGGTAACAAATGTTTTTCTATTAAAATTAGGAGGATATATATATATATATATATATATATATATATATATATATATATATATATATATATATATATTGTACATGTAAAAATATAAATAATGTTAATGACTATAGGATGTCATGTATTGTAAAATTCTTTTTTTTAGGGGGGGAAACGACTTAGCGTCATTTCATTAAAAATTCCCAAAAACAGAAAAAAAAAACCACGAGTTTAAGAGATCATTCTAGATAGGCCTAAAATGATTTTGAAGTCGTAACATTCTGAATAAAAGCTAAAAAGCTAAAAACGTAAATGAATTATCTGTTTACAATGCTTTCAATTCTAGTGAGTTTAAAAAACGGTAAATTCCAGTTCCTATAGATATTCCAGTTATGCTCCGTGCTTGGAATTCCTCTCCATGTTCCCGCGAGGGCGCTGCAATCCGATACAATATCTTTTCATAACTCGTCAATGCTCCTGTGGGTTCTATCATATACCCTTGCATTCCGTTCTTGCCAAATTTTATACACCACTACTCCAAAGCCGCACTTGAACACGCTTGTTGCAAATCTATTTCCCTTGGCTTTGAGTAGTGTTGCTTCTTTGATTTCATTACATTCGCTCGGGAAACTGATCAGCTCCAGGCTTTTATAGAATCTGTCCCAAAGCTCCGAAGCAATACAGCAGCTCCTGAATAGGTGATCTATGGTTTCTTCATTTCCTATGCATAGAAGACAGCTCGCGTCCGGGATGCTCATATACTTACTGATATGATCACGAGTGCTGAGTCTTTCCCAGAAGGCGAGCCATAGGATGAATTGGTGTCGAGGGATAATCTCCGTTGACCATACAAGAGAAGCCCATTCTACTTTCTGCGCTTTTTCCCGAATTACCTCCCATATTTTTTCTTCAATACCAGCTTCCCATTGTCCTCAGCTTTCCATTCATGAATATCCGGTCTGTCGTGTAGTTGTATGCTACTTATATGATCAAGTATCCTCTTTCCTTTTGGAATTCTTCTCAAGAGCAAGTTCCAATTCCCGTCTTTGATGTCTCTGATTTTCGCTTTTGCACAGTCCCTTCTGATACGAGTATTTTGAAACTCCTCCTTGTCGATGATAGGCTGGTTTTCAAACCAAGGGTCGTGCCAGAATAGAGTGCATTTTCCGTCCCCTAGTCGGATGTCATAAAGATCTGCAATATCGCTTCTTAGTTTAAGAATCTTTTTTAGAGACCAGCTCATACCTTCGTGAATTTTGTAGGTCCAGATGCTGGTTTCGTGTTTCATAAACCTCGTATGCACTCATTTGATCCATAGTGACTCCTGATTGCGCTACAAAGCCCATAGATGCTTGAAGGTTAGAGCCTTGTTCCACTCGATACAGTTCTTCAAGTCGATGCCTCCCTCATCCTTCGGTTTGCAAAGAGCGGTCCATTTGACTTTCTTTCCTCCTCTTCCACTACTACCCCAGATAAAGTTTCTCATTAGCGTGTCGAGTTTCTTCATTACCTTCTTCAGAATGTAAAATTCTTTGTAAATAATATGAATTCAAGAATAAAGAAGTATTGTACTAATTAAAGTTATGATATATATATATATATATATATATATATATATATATATATATATATATATATATATATATATATATATATATATATATATATATATATATATATATATATATATATATATATATATATATATATATATATATATATATATATATATTTTGAGTGTCAATCCAAATTATATGAATGTTTAGTGTTAAAGTAAATAAATTGATTGAATCAATTAAACTGTTTCAAAAGAATTTCAGTATTCTTAGCCCATAACTAGTATATAGTGCCGAAAGAAGTTTTCTCAAATTAGAATGAACCATCTACGTATAGGATCGAAATAGTAAAAATTCATACATATTATGGAAGGATGTGAAATATTAGTTTTAGTAACTATTTAGTGAAAAAAAACGAATTATAACTCATATACAATTATTTTGTCTCATTTGCGGTTAAAAGTGGGACAGACGAATTCGATAAATGCACAAACACAACTAGAATGTATGAGCATCAAACAACTCATCAATGTTTGAGAATATTATTTAAATTACAAAAAATTAAAATAAAAAATATGATTTGATTAAATAGATGTTGAATCGGAAAAAAAATACAAAAACCCAAATCTGATTAATAAAAATAAATACTTCCTATACTAATAAAAAGAAATATCAAAAATTAAGAAAAAAATAATGTTTAAACTTCTTTAAAATTTTGTTTAGAGAGAAGAAATAATATTTTAAATTAACCCTCAATTAACATTCTTTAATTTATCAAAATTAAGTATATGAATTGATGATTTCAAATTTAGATCAAGATACAATTCTAATTTTTCTAAGAAACTAATTTCCAAATGAAATCAATATTATTATATTCACTAATATCAAGGTTTAAAGTAACACTTAATTATAATTTATTCTTAATACCAACTCTTTATTAATACAAACCTTATTTTTATCTTAATTAATTAATTAATTAATTAAATAACAAAAGACTTAAACTAACCGGAAAATATTAATTATGTAATCTTAGGTTTGACTAAAACTCCATATTAAAATGAAATATAACACCTATTTATTTATTTTTTAAAGAGGATAATGAAATGAGAAGACTAATGGGGTTTTGGTGGTTTATGAGGATGCTGTAAGTTTTTCATTTTATTGCTGAATAGGATACTTTAACTTATATGTACAGCATCATGTTAAGATCTAATAATGAAATGAAATGACAATTGGAGTGGGACCAGCGGAGGAATGTGCTATTTTTGTCATATGGGATTGGGAACAAATTAAGGTGGGTCTTTGAACATGTTCACTACTAGTTTCTAGCTATGGCTGTTTCTTCATTATGTTTTTTATTATTACTGTATGTTTCTTCTTAACATACATGTAACATGGGGAAAGTTCCTCATTATATTAGTGTTGTTATTATTATTATGTTCTTTGTACTTTGGATAAGATAGTACACTTTTAACTTCAACCATGCACCACAATCATCCATGTCTAGTTTTGATAAACAAAAGAAGAGATAACTCATCATCCATGTCTAGTTTGATGGGCAAAAGAAAGATATTTAGCATTCTCATCGAGGTACCTCTTTTTATTATCGAGGATCTATATGTAAATTCAATCCTTTATTTTTGATATTGTGCTATCGTCTTCTAGTAAATGTTCCAAAGAATGTTACAAGTCAAGTTAATACAACTAATAGGTTTTTCACATTGCAGCCTTTTTTTTCTAGCCTTACATGTCATAATCAAATCCTAAAATATTAACCAAAGTCTAATGGTATGGTGTTGGAAAATCTGGGCTTGAATGTGTTTTGGTGGGTCACTTGCTTATATTCTTTTTATTTTTAGAAGTATGAATATTATGTACAAAATATATAAGGGAGAAAAGAATAAGTATTTTAATGCCCAAAAATGAGAATAGGTGAATTTTTTAGAAATCAATTTTATCATTTAAATTTTTGTAGTGAATTTTATATTATAAAATTACGACTGTACAATAATAATAATAATAATAATAATAATAATAATAATATAAATTGAAAACTTTTAAAAAATTAGTAAAAAATAATCATTAGATAGTGAATTTTATATTAAAAAATTATTACTGTACAATAATAATAAAATAATATCAATTAAAAAATTTTAAAAATTCATTGAAAATAATTATTTGATTCGATTATATTTGAGGTGTATTTCATATATTTGGCATTTTTTTATATGATTCATCTGTATGATATTTACATGTTTGAGATTTTAATAATATTTTAAGAAGTATAATTACAAAAAGTATATCAACATATTTAAAACAAGACGTAAGGTAATTTAGTAGTGAGGTTTATACAACAAGAATAAAACACAAATATATATGGCCAAATTATTTGGGCGGCCTCTCATTACTTTAATCGCTCAATTTTAGCCCTCAAATTAACATTTTAAACAAATCGCCCCTTCAATTTTTAAAAAAGTCACCCATCCCCTACGTCAACTTTTTAGTTAAATATAACGACTTAAACTTAAAATATTATTTTTTATATATATTATCTTTAATCTTATTTTTTATATTTATATATATAATTATTAAATCACTTATATATAAAATTATATATATATTATTAATTTTTATATTTATATAATTATTAAATATTTTATATAATATATAGATAATATATATATATTATTTATTTTTATCTATAACTATATAAAATAATTTTTTAAATAATTTATATAATATATATATATAATTTATATATATTATCTTTAATCATTAATTTATATATAATATATATTTTAAAAAATAATTTGAGAGTTAAAAATATATATTTACTCAATTATTTTTAACTCTCAAATTATTTTTTAACTATCAAATATATATAATTAATGGTTAAATATAATATATATAAATTATTTTTAAACTTTGTTTTATATATATATATATATATAAATAAATTTAATAATTATATAAACATAAAAATTAATTATAAAAAAATATATATATATATAATATATATATAAACGATTTAATAATTATATATTATATAAATTAATATAAAAAATAATATTAAAAATAATATTTTAAGTTTAAACCGTTATGTTTAACCAAAAAGTTGACGGAAGGATCATTGGCAGGGACGTACATACATGTGAGCTGAAGTGGGCTTAAGTCCACTCCCAAATAAAAAATTACAATATATTATATATCTATCCTATAATTTCCAACCAAACAAAATCTTTTAATTTTAATTCTAATACCTTGAATCTTCTATAACTTCATAAGTTGTTTCCATAGTTTACATTATTTCCAACCAAACATATTTCACTAATTCATTCTCAATTCACTCATTATTTCCATCCATATTATTTTATTTCAATTACTCTCATTTTATTAATTATTTACATTTCATATTAAATTTCAAAGACCTAAAATCTTCTACTATTTTATTTTTATTTTTTAATCCTCTTCCCTAATTTAACATTTACTTACTATCATTATCAACTTAATTATTTATATGATATTTAAAATTAATTATATACATGTTTGATTAATATACAACCAGCCACTTATCGTTAGTATTATTGAGTTATTTTTAAATTTTTCATCGCACTCTAATTGTTGGATGTAAATATTTACTTTTATTTTTCTTTAGTTTTGTAATCTTTACATTCTAATTATTCGATAAAATACTTATTTAATTTGAATAGTTGAGTTTATCTTAAAATTAATATAAACATAGTTTGAGAGTTAAACATTCAATTATTTATCAAAATAACATGATAAATTATGTATAGATAAATAAAATGAAACATCAATCTATTACAAATAAATGAAAAACATTAATATCTTCAATTTTTAAAAGAGAGATTGTCAAATTAGTGAAAATCCTCTGTCCATGGTCTCTAAAATTCAAAATCAATATAGCGAAACTTTTCTAATTATGTTTTCTAACAACGAAGATCATTAAACGACAAAATTGTTTCCACGTTATAAATTTGATATGATGCGGAAATAGAAGGTTTTCACACTTGTTGAGTTGTGTCAAATAATTGGTCGAGAATACGATCAAAAGGTGAAGACGAAACTTCGTAATAAAATGGAGGATAATTTTACTGTCGACTACTTACAATATATGTTAAACGAGATTTAACTAAGGATATTATATATATATATATATATATATATATATATATATATATATATATATATATATATATATATATATATATATATATATATATATATATATTAGATGAGTTTATGTTTTAAAATATCCTTAACCTCAACTTATTTAAATATTATACTATAACATCTCTCATATATAGATAATTTATTGTTTAAATTCAAGCCCACCCCAAGTCGAATTCCTAGATCCGTCCCTGACCATCAGTGAACTTTCTAAAAGTTGAAGAGGTGATTTGTTTCAAAAATTAGTTTGAGGGCTAATAAAAGTGAGCGATCGGAGTAATTAGAGGGCCGCTCAAATAATTTGCCCTATATATAATGATACTTAATTTTTAAAGTGTCCAAATTGTAGAGTTGTGGTTAATTTGAATATATATGTGAAAGTAAATTGATATTTGGGTCGGATTTTGGGTTGACCCGCCCATAAACTTAAAACGGTTAAAAATAAAATTAAAAATGTTATAAATATGTTTCAAACTTGCAACCTAACAAAACAAATACAACCCTTAAACCAACTAAGCTAATAAGACTTTATATTCTAAATTCAACATAAAATTTGATGAACGCGGGACGTTTTAACAATATAAGTTTAACTTTTAGACAATAATATATATATATAATGATGCTTAATTTTTAAAGTGTCTGAATTGTCATGTCGAGAGTTGTGGTTAATTTGAATATATATGTGAGAGTAAGTGGATATTTGAGTCGGATTGTGGATTGTCCCGCTCATAAACTTAAAACGGTTAAAATTAAAATTAAAAATGATATAATATTTTGAAATTGTAACTTAACATAAACAAGTACAACCCTTTGACCAATTAGACTAATAAGACTTTATATTCTAAATTCAATATCAAATTTAATAAACGCGGGACATTTTAACGATATAAGTTCAATTTTTTTAACTAACTAATATATATATATATAATGATACTTAATTTTCAAAGTGTCCAAATTGTTGAGTCGAGAGCCGTGATTAATTTGAATATATATGTGAAATTAATTAAAATTATTATTTAATCGTAATTTTTTTCTCAATTTTATATTATTATTGGTGTAAATGCACAGACTACGTCTTAATTTTATTTTAATATTTATATAATATATTTCATTAGTTAATTAATAGTTTAAAAGAAAAGAGAAAATATTAATTAATAATTTTCATTAGGAAGAATAACTCAACTTTTCTTGAAAATACTTTTCATGTTACAATTTACTTTCCAATTGAACACTTAACTTTTTTTTTTCATATTTACACTCAATAGACGGAATTTTTATACTCCGTTGATAAATATTTTGTTGTGATTCCACAAACTATAATTAATTTTGATATCTATCTTTTTTTTTTTTTTTTTTTAGTTTCTTCCACTCTCTAATAAAAACTCAAACCCTAAACCTCATCACCTCTCGTTTTCTCAAAATTTACATTCTCGTTTCTTGATGATGTGAATTGATTTTTCTTATTCTCGCAATATTCATTACCATTTTTACTCTAACTTCACATTTCTGTTTTCAGACATTTGTTGTTCTTTCTTTTATTTTGATGATCGATGATGATATTTTTAAATTAAAATTTATTTTTTATAGATAATAAATTAGAGAATACTTTCAAATGAGATTTCGTTTCATTGTTATTGTTGTCGTAACCCTAATCAAAGACCTCACCTCGTAGTCCAGTAGTCAATATGGACGGTGAAGAAAAAATGTTTATCTCTAATTTTTACAATTTTTTATTACATAATCATTAAGTTGAACTTCACATTCACATCATCGTGAAGTTTGAATAGAAATGGTAGCAGATGTGGCAAGGATAGGAAGAATCGGTTCACATCATCGATGATTAAGTAACGAAAAAATGGGTGAATTGAAGTGAGAAAAATTAGGGACAAAGAAGTTTTGGGAAGAAATATAGATGATAAAATAAATGGTTTTGTTAAAAAAAATGTGGATATTGACCCGCCAAATATAATTATAGTTTGTGGTATCCAAGTGGCAAAACATGAAATATATTAATTTCGTCCATTGGTTGTAAGTTAGATGGTAAATATGAAAAATATTTATAAAAAAAAGTTGTAAATATGGTATTCTTCTCCAATAAAAATTTAAGACAAATTCCACATCCTTAACTTATTTTTCTCTTACTTTTTACACGTGGCTTCTAATAGAGATTTGGGTTCATGATTTTTCAAACATCAATCAAATTGGGTTCATGATTTACAAACATACATCTAAGTTGTATTAGAAACCTTTGATTTAATCCAAAATATTGTATTAGTTTCGTTTAGTTGGTTCACAAACTGGCTCAACAGTTAACTGTTGAACAATGTTATATCAATTGTGTCTTGTCTTGGTTTTTAAAGACATCTACCAATCAATCTTCTGTATTAATGTTCTGATAAATACTTTGAATTATCAATCTTTCTTAAATCCCATAATGCAATTTCATCAACATACAACAATAACTTAGTGAAAATTCCATCTTGAGGTAGTTGGTGATAATAATAAACTGTCTTTTACCAATAGAGAAAAACTGTCATGAAAATACACTCCTTGTTGTAAGAACCTCACCATTAATGTGTTTGTTTTAAAGGCTCATTTACAAACAATGGCTTTTTGTAGAGTGCATCAATTTCAGTTTGCATAATAAACTTGAAATATTTGCCAAGAAAGACATGGGAACAACAAGTTATTTACAATGTTTGTAACTATTCTGACCATGATTATAACCGAGACAAACAAATTTGAGTGCTCTTGTTTCAAACTTTTCCTTATGGTGTTTTATGCAAAACAGAGGCAACCAAACACTATCAGATGATCATGGAGTTTTCCTATTTAAAAGTAACAGTAGGCAAAAAAAAATCTCATCACAAAAGCTAGATATGAGTTCTTCTATACATACAAAAATAATAACAGCTATCAACAAAAGAACTAAATAAAAATATAAATTATCCAGAGAAACACTAAAGGGTATGTTGATTGTCAAGTATATAGCAATTAGATCATTGTCTTATCATGGAAAAACACCAAATATGTTTTTTCTTATCGTAACGCACATGCAGAAAGAAATGTAAGAGCATGACTCAAGAATCCCTAGCAAGACTAGAAAGATCGACATCACCTGATTTTTAAGGAGTCTCTTCTTCTTCTTTCCCTATAGGTGGTGGTCTTTCAAGTATAGCAATTAGATCATTGTCTTATCATGGAAAAACACCAAATATGTTTTTTATTCTTATCGTAATGCACACGCAGAAAGAAATGTAAGAGCATGACTCAAACATCCCTAGCAAGACTAGAAAGATCGACATCACCTGATTTATAAGGAGTCTCTTCTTCTTCTTTCCCTATAGGTGGTGGTCTCTGCACAACAGGAGGATATGGCGACGATGATGAAGGCTTGTTGTTGTCTCCTTCTTTGTACATGGGAATAGAATCAAATGCATTGAAGAATTCGTTCTTCAGTTCTTCTGCTGCTTCAATGAAACCGCCAATTCCCCAAAAAAGTCCTCGCTGGATGGCTTCGATATCACTGCGTACGCCAGGGAAATCAAACGGTTTCATCTCAGATGAGTGGAAAGGGAAGCCCCTTCCTCCTTCTCCTTTTCTCATCTGTTCAGACACATCTTCTTCAGTGTACTCTTTGTTAGACTGTATCACTTCAGCTGGCCTGAATCAAAAGACATAAGAATTGAACTAGCAATTAATCCCACCAATCTTAAGGCAGGTTATGCAACAGTTATATAAGTTTGATAAAAAAATCTTGAACTCTTGACCTACGCCTATCAGTAATTAGGTCTGAGCAAGAAACTGATCCAGACTCGGAACAAAGGAAACACACAACAGAAGGAAATCCTTTGATCATATACATGGATTCATATCGATAGAACAATGTAACAATTTCCGAATAAGGATTAAGAACTAATTTCACGGACAACCTAGTAATGGAAGTCATGCGATTGGAAAAGAAATAACAATCTATTATACCTTCCAACGCAATCCCTGAGAATATCCTCAGTCTTCTCACACTTCCTAATGTATTTACCAGGCTCAACCTCTTCCGTTTTGCACTGAGATTTCACGATTTTTCTGGTACCGCATAAATCGCGGGACCTGGGAGTTCCAGCCACGAAATCATCAGCGGCAGAGGAGGTCTCATCTTTGTCTTCGTCCTTCCACACCCAACCCATGACAGAATCTCTTCTCCCTCTCTACTAATTCTTCGAATCGGATTCGCGAACAATCTAGTTTTCGGTTCCTTTTTCTGCAAGAAATGGTGAGAAGAAGATGACGCTGGTGTTTTAAAAGCTAATAATCTGAAAATTTTGAAGAAACGACCCTAAAAATGGGAAATTTGAGCAAAAGACCCTGCTAACAGGCCTAAATGCGTATGGTGCGCGTGCATAATTTAAATAGCGCTTCTGACCCTATTTTTTTTAATGACTATTATACCCATGCGTCACGTATCCTCTAGTTGAATGACGCATCCGAAACCCTATAAAATTATTTTTTTTTTTTCATTTTTGATCAATTTTCTCTCTCATCTAGGTCTTCTCTGCCCGTGAACCCTAATGGCGGAGAAGACTTTCACTTGGAGATGGCGTATTCATCGTCGATGAACAAATTGAAGAGGCACCGTGGACCATTCCACTATATTCAATGGCGTAGAGCGGCGAAGAACTACTTCAACGGCAAACTGCGGCTCCAACGGCGAACGACGACGGCCAAAAGATAAAATTTTCACTATATTTGTTGTATTCGTTTATATTTTGTGTTGATTTCGTTTACATATGATTGTTTGTGTTGATTTGTGAAGATTTTGTTTATAGAACGTCATCGATTCGTCCTGATTCGTTGAATGTAGGTTGGTTGTATAGCAACCTGCCTGCGCAGCAACGAACGGACCATAGAAAGAAAGCCGCAGTCAGCTATTTTTCACACATCTACAAAATCAATCCCTAAGTAATCTAAGTACCCTTCTTAAACGTTTCAAAACCTAGCTTTTCTTCTACTTCAATTGCAACTGCAAAAATCCCTCTTCAATCTTATTCGTTTGATCTGATTCCTTGCACCTTTTCCAATCTCATTCCAGTACATTACAATCAGATTGTAATCCTCAAACAAGTAAGGTATCTTTTTTAGTTTCCCCTTCTATCTGGGCTGTCGTAGGAAAAATTGAGCCGCAGTAAACTGGAGTTTTCTTTGAGGTATGCACTTACTTTTCCCCTTTACTCGAATTGGTTACTTAAGAAGACATAATTGACAAGATATTTGTTGGCCTGACATGACTTCTATAATGGCTTACAGGCTATTGGCTTGTTAATTGGGGTTGAAGATGTTTCACCGGAAAAACAAGCTGATTTTCTTTCGGCATTGCTTAATCCCCTTTGCCAGCAGGTTAATAAAATATTAATTGTCCTTTTGTATAGGCCCGAGTTAATGTTACACACTTGTATCTAGTGCCTTTCTTTTTCTGATATCTGTCAAATGATGTTGCTTGATATAAAATAATTAGGTGGAGGTGTTGCTGCAAAATGCCAAACTTCACGATTCTGAAGAATCTCCTGCAAAGATTGCTAACATTCAGCAAATCATCATGGCGATTAATGCCCTGAGCAAGGTGCACTTTTGTTCTTTCATCAAGTCTGAATATTTATAAAGCACATGCATGATTTTCTACCATTTTGCAACTTCTATCTATTTACCGTGCATTAGGGAATTATTACTACTTGATCAAAATAATAAATAAAGATAGAACACTTTCTTCTTTTATGGTTCCTTGTTTTCTGCTCTCTGTTATCTAAGTTGATTTTTGTGGACATAGAATTGTTATATAGGGTTTGATTGCAATATTTTATTTGATGATGGGCATAACTGCTGATTGCTTGAAACTCATTATGTAATGCAGGGATTCAGTGAGCGGCTTGTGAATTCTTGATCTCATCTGAGTTCCCTTCCTGCTCATTTTAATCGGCTTTAAATTACTGAAAAATGGTGATTGTATTAAAAATGAGATGGGCATAACTGCTGATTGCTTAAATCATCTTAAAAGAAATGAGAGTTAGATGTTGTGGGTACACATGAATATGGATTTCCTGCAAATTTGTATTGCCTCTCCTTTGTACAACTCATTTTGGATTTAGTTATTACTTTAAGTTGTGGGTATTTCATTGGTTTTGTTTGGATGCAGTATACGTCAAGACGTGAAGGGGATTTGGTGGCGAAATGTTACTTTGCAAAGCATAAGCTTGTATGGGAAGTTCTTGATGGTGGTTTGAAGAATAAGATTGAAATTCAGTGGTCAGATATAATGTCATTAAAGAGTAATTACCCAGATGATGGACCTGGGACTTTGGATTTAGTGGTAATTAACTTGCTTCTTTTGATTGTTGTTGTTGGTTCGGTTTAGTGTTTGAATGACTCTTGAACTAATGTTGGTGAACTTTTGATTCTTTTGAAGATTTCCACATTATGAGCCTTCTCATAGTTTATCAGGTAGAGTGCAACTAATTATAGTTTGTATAGTAATTATTTTGTTGTCTTTTCATTTCATCAATTGACAAATTCTGATCATAATGCAGTAATGGACAGTCATGCAATAGAAGAATATGACTCAATCTGCTCAAAAGATGTTGAGAATAGATTCACTTGGTGAGCTGCTGGCTAATCTTCCGAAAATTGCTTCTCTTCCACAGTTCTTGTTCAACATTCTAGAGGATTCCAAGATGAACCAAACTAGATAACCTTAAATCTGTTGTTGGGAAAGCTTGTTCTAGTAAATGAATGATTGTTAAGAGGATTCTGAAATCGACGTTAATAAGTTGTGTATAGATAATAGGTATAATGTTTCTGCTTTAGTCTTTCCTTTAAATGTACAATGAATATGTATAGTTTCAATTGTAAAAATATTAAGGGTGGCAATTTAAGTTGGCAGGGTTAATGATTCTAACCTGACTCGATTTTACCTATTTCGAACCAAACTCGACTTGATTTTTTCATGGTTCCGTCCGCGAAAACTTCGAAAATTCAGTATAAATCATCAAATTTCAAATATTTATAAAGTTCTCAAACATAGGGTGACCATTATTGAGTAATGCCTGATTTACAAACCAATGTAATTACATATTTACTTACCCATCTATGTGATAATATCATGAATTCTCTACAAAGAAAAAACAATTTATAAAAGACAGTATAAAGACACATATCATCTGATCTTTGTTGATCATAAAAGAGATCGATCAGATCTAGAAACTAGGGTTCTTCGTCGTCATTTTCCTGCACCAAACTGATTAACATGTCGATCTAGCTCTGCAATCTCACGTTCTCTCTTTCTACATGAGACATTTTATTTCTCTTCTCCAACAGATGAACTTGCAGGTGTTCAACACATTTTGCATCTTCTTCCAATTGCTCATTTAACTCATCAATCTCTCTATCCTGAGTTTTCAACAGACAATGGAGAAATATGTGACAAACTATGTCATCAAATTAAAAATAGAAGCTAATCAATCTACTATAATCCTAAACTACAAAATCTGGCTTTTATGGGCCATACAGCTTGGATTGACACCAAATAGCTATATAGATCCAATTTGAGAAAGATTTAATAATCAAGAATAAACTAACATGCTTCAAGCCTTCAACACTCTAAAATCAGTTGTCAGTTACCCTCATTTCTTCAAAGAATAAATTGGGTATTTCAACAGGGCATTTCATCAACCCAATATATTTGAACTGTTAACACAAAAAAGAAATAACATATTCAGATGGTTGCTACTATCAATCGAGAGACACCGTAACAATGAAATGCAAATACTAACTATAAATGGTTTGGGGTGCGTCACTCAGGTGCGTGACGCACCTGCGTGACGCACCCGGATTTCACCGCCGGTGACATTTACCTAATCAATCCCTAAACCCTAACAAACAATGCGTTCAAAAAAGAAATAAATGAGAAGTAAGCATACCAGTAGCAGAAAGAGACATCTCCTTCGTTGGGATTCCGCCGTCTTCGTTGGGATTCCTTCGTCGGTGGTTGTCCTTTTTAGAGAGAAGGAGGAGAAAGAGAAGTGAAGAAAGAGAAGAAGAAAGAAAGAAATGAAAACAAAGAGAAAAACTGGAATTTTTTTTATTATATAGTAAGGGCATTGTGGACTTTTCACAATGCCCTCGGGTGCGTCACGCAACTGGAGGGTGCGTGACGCAATAGGGGTATTTTCGGCAGAAAATATTTTGGGGGTCACCAGCGCTATAAAAAACATGGGCCCGCACCAAACATAATTTGACCCCTCTTTAGGGTCATTTCCTCAAATTCTGACCCAGCTTAATAAACTTTGCAAAAACGATTTTTGCGGCCTGCGAAATGTCTTCTTGCCTCCGTGAGTGCCCCGGTTACACATGAAGTGCATTATGTAATTACATTCACGCGTAATATATAATAACTTTCACGCGTATTACATATTGAGGAGCATTACAATACACGTGAGAAGCACTACGTATTACACGTGAAATGCGTTATGTAATTACATTCACGCGTAATATATAATAATTTTCACGCGTATTACATATTGAGGAGCATTACAATACGCGTGAGAAGCACTACGTATTACGCTTGAAGGTCATTACATAACTAATTTTTTTAGAAGGAACATACCATGTCATGACCCCTTAGTGTAACATCATTACCAATTTTCTGTATAAGTTTTATCAACATATATTTTTCCTAAGCCATACCAATGTTACATGGAGAAACAATTGAGAACTGATGCAGAATTCTTAGGACACCATTCCGTCTCCTTTGGCGAAGCAGAAGAAAATATGGTTTAATTTCATGATTAGATGTTCTTTTCTATATATATAATAACTTTTCAAAGTAGACTCATCATGCCATTGTTGAATCATTTTCAAAGAGGTCTTCAACAAAAGAAGCTCAGGGAAGTATGGAATCAACACAAATGAAATCAAATCTTAAGCAAAAAAGTTGCAGATGTTGTTGGCCCATTAGGTAACCCTCCTTCCTGATTGAGATTTCATCATTTGGGCGGGCTCTACTTTGATCTTAAAGTCAGCAAGGAAATGAGAAAAATGAAATTATATAGGAATAAGTCATTCTAATATTGTATTATCAATAGATACCATTTATTTAGGGAAATTTGACGAAATGACCCTAAAAATGGGTTAAATGTGCGGTTGACCATTTAAATTTTTTTTTTTTTTTTATGAAAATAGCTCCTTCGCGTAACGCAAAGGAGAGGATCATCACGCGAAGGGAAAGCCGATAAAAAGTCCTAAATTTCCTTACTATTTAATATAACTTTTCCTTTTTTTTCATTTCTTTTCTCCTCCTTGTCTCGGGCTCTTCTCCTCCTCTCTAAATGAATACCTAAACGGCGGCGATCGAGAAACAGCCATGGCGGCAATCTTCGACGGACACAACCATGAGCACAAGCACGAACACTATAACAACTGGTACTCTTCTTCCTCAATATGTTTATTTTTAAAAATGGTATGGTCGCGTCTCGCAAATGGTGAAGGGAACGATCGTCTCGCGAAGAGAACGATCGTCTCGCGAAGGGAATTATCGTCTCACAAAAGCACCATATTTAAAGAATAATTGAATGACTTCAATCAAATTATTAATCCATTAATGTTAATGTTTTCAATTGCAACTGAAGTATTCGTTTTGTATAATGGAGAGTCGAAATTTGTTGTTGATGATATAATGTCTTTTCATTCAACTTCAATCAAAACTTTGAATTTACCCCAAAATACTACGTTTGCCGAATTAGTTGATATCCATGATAACGTGCAAAAATCTACATATAATTTAGTTGTTCAAGTCAAGTATGAATTTAGTTGTTCAAGTCAAGTATGATGTTCCGCGTCATTGTCCAAACATATCCAAATTTTGTTTGATCCATGTAGCCAATAAAGGGAAATGGATAGAAATAGAAAGCAGTGTTTATATACCTTTGCATTTGAGAGAATTGCACAAGAAAATGCATGATTATTTTAAGACTGCAAAATATTATTAGATAGTTAACTGTATCAACCCAAAAGAAACTGTAAGTTAGTTAAATCACATTGTGTCGTTAATGTCCATTCCTGGTTACCACTCTGAACTCCGAAGCAGCAACATTCTCATGTTCCTTTTCAAACTTTTGTAAGCAGATCCAATTCTTTATTTTCTCTAGTCCAATCATATAAAACAGAACAGTCTCTCCCTGCAGATTGTTTTATTTTAAAAGAAAAAATAGTTAGATTTGAGCTCTATTTCTATATTTGTAGTTACAACAAGTAGATAAATTGAATGCAAAGGGAAAAAGAATTATATTTCACAAGGAAATTTAGAAAATGCATGACATTTGAGGGACTTTATTCCCCTTAATGATGAAAACATGATCAACCTATCATATAAAGGGCAAGGGATTAGACTATTGCAAAAGGAGACTTGTGTTATCTGTTTATAATATTATGCAATTGAATGATATTTTTTTCTATCTTCTCATGTTGATTTCTCTATTCGCTTTTCATCCCTCTTTCTTAGTGTATTAAATCCTAGTGTTTGCTAATACAATGGATTATACAGGATTTCTTTATTTTGGATAATAAAAATAGAGTACATAGGCCGACAATAAGCAGATAATAATTTTTGGCAATTCATTGATGGATTGGGATATGATCCTTGAGATTGGGTGCTTTGAAAGGACAATAAGCGGGAGTTTGCTTGACTTTCTTGCTTCTCTTTTTTGAAGTTTGTTCTTTATGTAATTTTACAAAAGTGTGTTTGTTTATTTCAATCTATTTAAAAATATATTATGCTACATAGGTAGCCTTATATACAAGTAGTTGTCTAGTCTAAAGGATAGCTTCACTCCTATAAAATAGAAACACTAGAGCTAATAATAAACTAACTTTACATCTAAGGATAAATGCATCAATTAAAATGTAGTTTTACTAGAGAATAACAAGATATTACAGAGTGAAAGAAGTTCTACAAGGCAATCATGAAGAAGCATATTATGGAGAAAAATATTTATGAACATATAATATAGAATAATGTTATAGAAAACAATAAACTATAAAAATGTTCTTTTGTTAAACCCTTTTAAATCGTAATCAGAGTTTGAATCTTTTATGTTCAAATCAAATTACAAGAAAGGTAGAAACTGTCTATGATCATCAATGCAAATACACATATAGTCTATGGGTAAATTTCACAAATAAAATGTGGATACCTGGTAATCTCCAAACCTCATTAAAAATATAGTAATAGTTGCAGCAGAGATAATTGAACCTCGAGGACCACAATGTTAACCATAACTTCTAATTTGATCCTACCACAAAGATTAAATGAGACACAATACGAGCTTATTTGGAAACTGTCGGGAATAAATAAATATATTAACGCTTACAATAATAAATCAATTCCCCACTTGAATGAAACTTTAGGAGCCATAAATTATAAATATAAGAGAAAAGAAAACGACACAGTAACGCATGATATTTTACGTGGAAAACCTCCTCAAATCAAAGAGTAAAAATCATGAGACTTCTCGCCCAAAACAAGCTCTACTATAATCAGATGTTGGGTATACAATTAAGGTATAACAATCTTTAATAGAATAAAAAGATAAGGACATAATAAAAAAGAACACAAACATTTTGGTACCAAAAGAGTATAATACAACTCAAATTGGACAAAAAAAATCAAACCACAGAAAATCAAACTTTGAGACGTCGAAATCAGAGTCTGACCGTTGAAAATGTAGAGTAACGAGTAGTTACAAACCTCCCAAAAAAATTTCAGCTTAATCTGATTTTGTTTGACGCTCAAATAGTGAATTTGATTAATGTTGTGAGGTTATAGGCGAAAACATTCTTCCTACTTCTCTTTCTTTTTAGTTGCTGCTCTATTAATACTATAGTTAATAGAGCTACAAAAACAAGCCTCTAAAATAACCATATTACCCTTAATGAAATTATAGTTAGTCTGATTCATTTTTTACTTTTCTCATAATTAGGAGCCCAAACAAAAAACTCAACAAAAATTAGAATTTTGTTACAATCACGATCCTATATAAATATCGCAAAGTTCAAATTCAAAGTGGTATTTTTTCGGTTTGGTATAAGAAAATAAAAAATTGGATCATGATCAAAATCGTAGTGTATATTTTCTTGCTTCATTTGGTATAAATTATTTTATAGATTATGAACTAAATTATTTTATAGATCATGATCTAAATTATTTTATAGATCATGATCTAAATTATTTTATAGATCAATCAGATTATTTTTGAACCATGATCCAAGTTATTTACTAGATCATCTGATTTTTAGCAAACATAACAAATATTTTTTCGGATCAGGATCAACATGAAAAATGTTGATAACAAAACAGTTCACTTGAGTATATGTACATGAATGATATGCAACATAGAATAATTCTAATTTCAGGAGGGATGAAAACATGTGAGAGAGAAAAGTATTCCAGGGACATTTTCTTGCAATAACCTTTTTTGTAAGGTTTAATAGTATTTAGTGATGTACTATTAAGACTTTTTCATAAGAGACATAAAATGAGGAGTTTTACTGTTAAATGATTTATAAAATACAATGAATGCTAGAGGAAACTAGTATAGGCTAGGAAAGCTCTCCAAGGCATTCTTTTTTATGTGGCTAAACAAGAAAAGTAGGTTTAGGAAAGAAAAAATTATTTGTCTTAGAAGATAAGAAATTGGATTTAAAGACATAAAATAGATGACATACCGATATCAAAGCTTTTTAAGAATCTCTTCATCTGCACGTTTATAATAAATCATTCTCTGGAGGCAAGTATAGGCTTCTTCAAAATTTTGCTTTCTAAATTCCTTGGAAAAATTTTCAGTCCAAATTTTCAGTTTCTCTTGTACCTATAAGAAAAGATGGTAAGTTTAGAATCTAGTGGAAATATTTTGAAAGGCAAGATACTCAGACATGTTACTAAAGTGTTTCTCTTTTCTGAAAGCAAATTGATATACTATAACATCTTAAGTACTATGCACAATAAAGTAATTTGCATACTTCAGTCTGGATCTGAATTAAACTCTGAGGGTCCAAAGCTTCCTCTACGGCCTCCCTGATCTCCATAATCTGCAATGTTAACTCAAAGAAGTTAAGCCAATGTCTGTGGGCAGTTATTCATACAAGAATCGAAGATCTGGGACCAACAGAAAAATATTCTACAAATGATTAAATGCTATGAAAAAATAATGTATATGGAGTATTTGCATCTAAGAAATTGTATATTCAGTACTATAAGGTTATCAAGCAAATAAATGGTATAAATGATAAAAATTGAGGCCTTAATTTCTCATTCCAGCATGTGAAGTCAACCGCTTGTTAATTAACAACAAATTATATCATCCCTCTACAGCTAAAGTTAGTGTACTGCGTATCTTTCATAGTTTGGAACCACCGCATGCGCCACAACCCACTTCTTGTGAGTATAGTCCACTCCTTTCAATGACATTTGCAACTGCCATTTTATTTCATAATCTGGGTTATACTAAATTCGTAACTAATTGTCATCCCATTTGGATGAGAAATTTGGAAGAAATGATCTTTCCAAATAACCGGATATATTCAATGACATCATATTTTTGCACATTGATCACTTGTTGAAGATTTCATATTGAGAGTGAATGGTGGAAAAGGTATTTCACCTATTACATCGGAAGATGACAAAATGAGCATTAGAATTAGTCAATGAAAAAGTGCACAGTATAAAAATCTTAAATCACTCACAGACTCACTATACCTCTGACCATGGGACAGTCCAACTTTCAACAGAACATAACACTAAATATTTTTAACCATGGAACACAGCTCCAAATATTGGAAAGAATTCACTAGCTACGAATGAATATGAATGCTGATTCTTACTCAAGATACAGAAAGAAACCTTGGACACAAAATAAAACTTATGTATGAAGCATTCTCAAAGGTACCTCGGCAAGCAATTCTGGGTCATAAATGGTTTTATCTTCATCCACATCCATACCTGCAGTCTTTAGCTGAAAATTCATGGAAAAGGTGAAGTTTTAGATCTTGGGTCAGTAAATAAGTTAGTAGAGCTTATAAAAACAAATAAGTGCAAAAGTCGCTTCAACTATTCACATGCAAGGTGACAAAAGACACAGAAATTACTCATGACTTGATCACCACCATTTCTAAATCCTAAGTACTGCAGTAAGTCCTTAAAATTTATTACTGTTACTTCATAGATGAACATAAACTGTATATTGCATATTCAAAGATGAGACAAGCTATGTGCCATAAACTGTAAACTCTTACACAAAAGTAATTTTATTACTGTTACATTCAACAAATTGTTGATCCCTTGGCATCGATTACTGAAAGCTCAGGTTGCACAGGTTTCTTAAATAATTTTACTTCAGTTTATCTTATGATTTCTGAATTTTATTCATGATCATATCCTAGAAAAGTAGGGAATAATTAATTTTGAATACCAAAATAGCAGCCCTTGCCTCCTATCACTTCTTAAGGATCCACAAGGCACATGATATCAAGTAAAATAAAAATTAAAAAACCTCCACAAAAACAGAAAGATGCGTATAGAAAGAGGATACATTTTTCTATTCATTTACCCTTAGTTAAACAGCAAATATTATAGTATCGTTCATTATTTATGTTACTCTAATACATGAAACTAAGATGTTTCAACAACTAGTGGGGTAATTATGTATATCCTGTGAATCTAAATTGAACTAGGAAAGATCATTTCTTGATTAATGTTGCACAAATTGGCCCATTTGGAAACACCTGGATACAAAAACATGGAGATTATTTTAGGAACTAAACTTAGTCATCTTATTCAAAAAATTACTAGCGTTTATCGTCCGGATCAGGATACAGAAAAAATAGAATTATAAGTGTTTCCAAATGAGGATTATACTCTTGACAAATTCCAATACAGTTGAATTTTGGTTCACAATGTCAATATGCATCGCCTTCACATGCAACTATCACAATTTCTTACTGAACTAATTAGTGTTCTCTTTCCCACTAGATAAAACATTCTACCTATCTTCACCTGCACTAAAGTTTACTCATTTACCATTCCATGTAAACACTCATTCATAACACTATCCTTCTAGTTTCCCTGCACAATCATCATTTATACACTCATTTTATTCACATATTTTCTTACCTCAACAGTCAATAACAATAGAGCAAGTATTACAGATTATTGGTATGATTGCTGGTTTAAAAAGGTCTTAAGGCAATTAGTTTATCTCACAAATGCATTGGAATTGCTTACTGTATTGCCCAACTCATTTTTATTCTATGATCTGCAATTTTGCACTCCTAAGTAATAGAAAATCAGTATTAGAAATGCACACTATTATCTCCTCATTAATCACACACTAAACTGATATATTTAACAAACTTCATTTTTTCAAACCATCATTTGTTCTCAATTCTGAAGCATATCACCAGTTTGTATATACTTTGATAAATACAACTAAATTGTCCCACATACTATCTTCCATAAATGAACAGCATGAGAAACATGAATATCTAATGAACGCGATGCATGGACATCTATGTATATATAAGAGCATTGCACCAGGAGCTGGCATCATCAATTAGTTACCTTATCCAATCTATGAAAAGATAGAGATAGAGCATGTGTTCACAATATCAATACTGCAAAAATGATTAACCAAATGACAAGGCAACAAATGCAATAGCGTCTTACAATGTATACTGCCCTGGACACTGGATTGGCAAGAATGCGATATGCTCCATTTACCAGAGAGGATTGTTCAGCAGCATAATTTCTTTCTCTCTGTAAAATGTAGAATGGTCAAGCTACATCACTTAGAGATAAAAGAAAAAATGATAGAGAAAATATGAGTTAGTCGTATACAAACCTCAGACTTGGAATGAACCAAATCAGGATGCAGACACTTCTGCCAATCTTTGTATCTCCCCTCAATGATGTCATTTTCAATGTCATAATCTTTCTCCCTGTTTTGATTTGAATTCAGCCGTCATCAATAACTTGTGGCCTTAATTTTACTTATTGAGTTTGCAATAACAAGAATGATGATTTAGTTTCTAAAAAAGGTTTTTAAATCCTCAGATCTCTTTGTCTCAAAGATTAAAGGTACAAGAACATAAATGCAAACACAAAATTAGCCTAAATCTAGTAACTTTATGTTCTTATAATCTACATTGTCTAGTCCAATCACTCAGACTAACATATTTACCCTTCTTCAGTATCCAGTAAAGACCTACTTGAGTTATAGTTATATACTGCAATAGTTCCCTAGAGTGTGACACACTTTTCAAGCTTCAAACTTAAAACATAAAATCAGTTTGTTTTCCTAACTACTATAAGAAAACTCTACCATCAAAAACTTAAGAAAATAGAAAACACAATGGCCGAGACGCAATTTCTTCAGTAATCATTCTAACCTAATGTTCATAGCTCGGACAAATTCTAAGTTCTTAAGCTTGACTATATTGTTGGTTTTACAGAAGCTAAAACTTCCAACTTTGTTCGAGCATTGAAGAATACTAAGTGAAAGGATGAACAAGATATGACCTAAATATAATTCTACCTAATTTAAGTTATTGCTATGGAAACACTTACAGTCTGAAAATCTGGAAATAATCTATCGACTGATCAACCGGCTGAACGCTTCTACATGAATCGCAGACCAGAAAGGCAAAATTCTGTGCAACATAACCGCAGTTCCAGCACACAGCGGCACCTTTTGCTCCAGATTCTGAACAGAATCCTTTCCCAGAATATTGGAAACGTCTAAACAAATGGAAATTAGGAGTTTCTGACGCAAGATATTCATTTTGTCCGCTTAAGCAGTACGAGGAAGAAGAATACGCGAAAATGGTGGAGACTCGAGGAGGAGACGAAGGAAGTAATCCTCGTCGGGAAACAAGGAGAAACATTCGTAGCTTCTGGATCGACATGTCAGGAAATCGAAGAAGGTACTTCTCCAGAGTCCAGACCAGAAGATAGATGAGAGAGGAAGGAGAAGAAATGGCGGGTGTATTTGTGTATTGTGGAATGGCCGGCAAAAGACTAAACGAGAAATTTAATAAATTTAATATAATGACCTAATAAAGCCTTTGTGTTACGTCACGCAATGGAGCTCGTTATGCGACGGAACACTCGTCCCAGGCATACTCGTTCCGAGACGACACACTACGAATTATGGTTCTGTCGCTCGGAGTAATTTCGTTCCGGAACGCACACTCAACGAATTAACATTCTGTCGCTCGGAGTAATTTCGTCCGAAAACTGAAAATTGGGTAGGAGTCATCTGCGCCCTTTTTTTTAGGGTTATTTCCAAATTTAGCATAAGCAATATAATTTTTTCAAATATAACCTTTTGCATATGAAAAAATATGTTTTTGCCCTCAAATAAAAAATCATACCTTTTCCCATTCAGTTTCTCCCATTTTCCCTTTTTTCCCTCCCTCTCCCCTTTACATATTTCCCCCGAAACGGCCGAAACCCACGACTCTCCCCCGACGACGATCCAAGTCCTCGTTCCAAGCCCCCGATCCAAGCCCCGATGACGATCCGAGCCCCCGACGACGATCCAAGCCGAATGAACGAAAGTTGAGGGCGAGTTTTCTCCGAGGCAGCGAACTCCCAAGGCGCCGCAACATTGAAGGTGAGTTTTCTCCGAGGCAACAAACTCCCGAGCCAACACCGCAACATTGAAGGTGAGTTTTTCCCATTTTCTGTCGTTTACCTTCCATGCATGCTGAAATGGAAGAATGGTTTAGGGTTTTAGTGTTTATAATTTAGGTTTAGGTTTAAGTTTAGGGTTTTATGGGTTGACTGAATCGTTTTGAGTTTAAAATGCATCTGTCGAAGGCGTTGCAGGCGACAATGCATCTGTCGCAGGCGATTAAGTATCATTCGCCTGCGATAAATGCATTGTCGTCTGCGACAGATGCATTGTCGCCTGTGACAAATGTCTTATTTGCTTTAAAGAAGTGGTATTTGCTTTCCTTAGTCTAACATAATTTTTTTTGCAGATGGCACCAACCAAAAATAAATCCAAAACGGTTATTGAGAACTTTCCTGGTCGTGTTTCATGAAAATCCACTTGTACTTGCTTGTTAAAGACGGAGGACAAGTTTAATCACTTTGGTCTTATGGGGGCTTTGA